>NW_023503474.1:386996-687714 GCF_014529535.1 Bradysia coprophila
TTTGAATAAAATGTTTTTACAAATTAAAATAACTTTTGACTTTTATTTAAATCTATATTATGTGAGTATAACGAAATGTGCCTAATGCCAGTACATTCGTACTGTGATGTAAACAGTGATAATGATAAGCATAAATGTGAGCCATTAGAGGTGTACAAATCCAATTGTGGAACGGATGTGTATGAGGTGTTCGGAAAAAAGACTTGACGCGTTCAAAAAACAAAAAATATGTGTGCGTACTTTCATTATCTCTCATACGGAATATGAGTTATGCTTAAATAAAATTAACGAGACGCAATAATTGAGCGTCATGCTTTGTGTACGTATTGTACACCTATTAAGATTTAGAATATCGCGAATACAAAAATGTATCGCGTTGTAAAATACACATTCATTATAGTCGTAGTGTTTGTTCCGCGATAGAATTAAACTTGCGTTACAAGTTTACACAAAAATATTTGCGTCATTCCGATGCAGAACACTTAAATTACGAAAAGGATGTATTTAACCAAATAAGTGGACAAAATTCGGGCGTGAAAAAATAAAACGCGTTAATATTACTAATCCACAAAGTGATGTATGGTTTGATGAATGGGACGAAAGTGTTATCGATTGTTTAAATTTAGAAGTCCCAAAGTGTTTTTATGGTAGAATGAGACCAAAAGTGTATATAAAGTGTTTCAAGTGCTTAAAAACTGTTTAAAAAAAAAAAAAAAAATTATAAAGAGTTGCTAAACTCAGGACTAGGTGATTTTTGTGGAGATTATTTCGGTAACAACGCCTATGATGACTCTGACCCTTTCAACAATATGCATGCTTTGGTATCGCATCCTGGCGAACTTATTAACTTTGAACGCGGTCAAGTTGATGTATCAACAATAACTACATTTACGCTTTCTTCGTACTTAGACTTGGAAAACAGGAAACAAAGCCATATGAACTGGAATACCCAAGGTAAGAAAACATACAAATATGCGTAAAAAAACGCCAGTTTTTATTTAGCCACACCTTTTTTCTTTTGCTTTCAGATGCTTTATATGTGACAATATATCAATGTGTTACAAGCCAGAACCAGTTTTTCGTTATTTTGATGGACGTTTCGTGACAGTCAATGAAGAAGGCGTAATTGTTCCGGAAAAGGTACGCAAAATGGTGGAAGTGTACGTTGTTCGTTTTACAGCATTTTTTTTACAGAAAAAGAAGTCGACCCGTGTATGATAGCACCAGATGAGTCGTGGGATGAAATTCCTACTATACCGATGGATGATTCGTGGGACGATATCGATTATGATCCAGTTTTGTGTGTAAAAAAGGTATTTTTTTTGTTTATTAAAAATCAAAAATTTAGCGACATAATTTTTTACAGGCAAAAATGTCGTGATGCAGACTGCGACTTCTACTTTATCAATTATTTTTCTTAAGTTTTTTTATTTTGTATGCGAAATATAATGGTAATGGTTTATAGTTAATAGAAATATATATGTTATGACTAGAGGTGTGCACCGATTTTAAAAAGATCGGCGGCGGCGCGCCGAGTGTTCGAAGATCGGCGGCGGCGCGCTGAGAGAAATTTAGGGTCGGCGGCGGCGTACTTTGCGGCGCGCCGAAAATTTTCCAAAAAAATATAAATTCGAAAATTTTGCATCTACCGATTAGAAAATACAGCCAGGTTCATTGTAAAACCTCAGATAATTGAAAAAAAGCTAAAAAAGTAAGAATTCAGAAAATGTCAATCGAAATTCAGACTCACAAATGAAAGCTAACAAAACAAGTTGATAAAGCCGAAAATAGACGAGAGATTTTCAGTTGTTGAGGTCCCCACCAACTCAACTTTAGTCTGCTCTCGCCCTGAAGAATTTTTGAATGATAATCAATTGTAAATATTTTCGAAATATATTATTTCAGGTGATCGTAATTTTTATGCACAGGTAGGTCATATCACTAGGATTGAAAATTTTGGGCTTCGAACGGAAAACAGGAAGCAATTCTATATAAAAAAATGTCTTGTGGGCCGACTAGATTGAAGGCCTTTTAGGCTCATATCTCAATCAAGACGTGATTTAACTCATCGGTTGCTGTGTTATTTCTTATGTATTTGAAGTCTTTTAAAATGTGTCTAAAGAATTCTGACTAAAGACTACCTGCGTCCATATATTTTTGTATGTAACTTTGTGGGCACCCTGTGATTTCAACTCCGAAATGTTCTTAGATATTTATACACAATTTTGGGTTTAATAGCTAAGAACATTTGAGTCAATAAATCATTCTATAATTTGGATTAAATCCGAGCATCAAGTTTCATCACTTAGAACGAGATTCCCAAAACTTGTTCGTCAAACTTTCAACGACTACCTCCTTCGGAAGTAAAATTAAAGAAAAGTTTGTTAAAATCCCTCTTATCTTGTAATATTTCTCGTCTAAAAAAACCATCCTACTAAATTCAAGCTTCTAAGAATTGTACAAAGAAGTGTTGGGTTCGATCTTACTGAATTCATTCTTATACAAATTCGTGTTTGCGAATGGTCACCCCTTTTTTCGGCCTAATGATTGATTCTACAAGATTTTTTTATCTATTATTAAAAAATTTCGGCGCGACCAAAAACGAGTCGGCGGCGGCGGCGTAGGTCAATTTTTTTCGGCGGCGGCGCGCGAAAAATAAGCTAAAAATCAGCGGCGCGCCGGCGTAAAATCGGCGGTGCACACCTCTAGTTATGACTAACTCTACTAACAATATTTTTGTTCGTTCAAGTCATTGTGATTTTTGTGTGGAAAGATTATATACATATATAATGAGTAACAAAAATATAAAAAAGTGTAAGTCGCATTTTTGGTTGTTGTTGTTTATGAGAAAAAACTTTACGCGTGTTTATATTTGTTAGTGGTGAAGCGTCCCGCTCAACTTGAGTCAGATGATTCATCAGACGAAAACGAAACAGGACAAAATAATAACAGTCAATACGTTCAGGATGGTCAGGAACCGTCAACGTCGTCGTCTGCAATGCAAACACGCAATTTATTTACATTAACAAGTACAGAGGAAAGGTACAATTCACGTTTCAAAATGAATTCAGTTCGATATGAGTTCAGATTCAATAACAGTTCAAAAAGTAACGAAGTAATTTCATTTGAAGTATATATTTTACGTGGTTTTAGATTTTTGATAAAAGAAGTGTCAAAAAACGCTAAGAAAACTGATTTGATTGGTACAATTGAACTCGAAAATAATCCATCAAAATCAATTGGGCTATCTTTTAGACCATTGAATGAATTGCATGAACAAATGATTTTAGATTTAATTGCAAGTGTGGCGCAGTCAAATGAGAGTTTTTTCAATTTATAGTTTATTTATTATTACGGTTACAATCATTCACCTTGATACGGGAGGGCGCAATGAATCTAAGTGACTGTACAGACATACAAATTTTACAACGTAAAATACGTACTATCTTGCATTCGGGCGTGTCAGACAATGATATGTCTACCAAAAGCATTTTATATGGTAAAGCGTTTATTGAAAACAAAATATCGTTATTGTTATTTTATGAAGACATAAGTAAAGCAAATCAATTTAAAGCAAAAGCTGTAAATTTTATTAAGAAAGCAAACGTTATATTTAGTCAGACGGAAGGTTGTTCAATGGCTGCTATTTATAAATTTCAGAAATTAATTCCATCGTTTACAATATGCATATACATATATACATATATACATATATATATATATAAAAGTAGTGGAAATATTTTATCTGCACGTGCGGGTGGATCAAATGACAAAGTTATTAATATATTTTATCTTAAAGATTTGAAACATTACATTTTTATAAAAATAGGGCAACATTTTTTGGGCAAAACGGTTTTGGATTTTACAAAACGACGAACGCGCATACGCATATGCGATGAAGTTTTTTGTAAAATATGTTATACTCACGCTCCTCAAAATCACAAATGCTACATTAAGAAATATAAACCAAAAAAGTTATCAACATTTAAATTGGTTTTTTTCGATATTGAATGTATGCAAAACATAAATGAGATAGGAATAAAAAAACACGTTCCTAATTTACTTGTTTCATCCGAAGTGTGTGAAAAATGTTTTGACAGATCGGAATTTTATTATTGCACTAGCTGCAGTATTAATACTCTACAATGGTTTTGGTCTGAAAACAATATTTCTTGTGTGGAGAAATTCATTTCGTATTTAAATTCTTTTACAAGAAAAGTTACAGCTATATGTCATAACTTTAAATCGTACGACGGACAATTTATTATGGAAGAAATGAGTAAACAATCATTTAAATGCGATGTAACAATGAATGGTTGTAAAATAATGTATATGAAATTTAAAAATGTACGCATTGTTGACTCTCTTAATTTTTTGTGTATGCCTTATCTGATTTTGCAAAAGTAACAATATTTTCCGCATTTATTCAATATACCCATAAATCAATATTATTCAGGGAGAATTCCTGATTGAGAATACTATATTACGGACAGCTTTTCTCAAGAACAATTGGAAAATTTAATACTTGGTATAATGCAATAAGTCCAAATTATGTTTTTGACTTTTCAAATGAACTTTTAGATTATTGTATATCTGACGTTACAATATTACGAACAGGGATTGTACGGTTCATACAATTTTTCAAAAATCACTTAAAAGTTAATCCGATTCTAGAATCAGTGACATTGACAGGGGCAGTAATGTTAGGGTACAGAGCATGCTTTATGCCAGCTAACACATTAGGGATTGTTCCGACAAATAATTATCATGGTAACAAACAACAGTCAAAGGTAGGACGTATGTGGTTAGAATACATGAGTAGACGTTATGGTAACCTTACATTTGAATATAAACTTCCAGATGTAGGTGTATATGTTGATGGTTTTTGTCCTGATATAACTGGTATATCAAAAGGAATATGCTTTGAAATGCTAGGATGCTATTGGCATGGATGTCAAATCTGTTTTGGTCACGTTCAGAAAGAATTAAAAAATGAAATGCGTAGACGCTTAGAAAGTACAAATAATCGTATTGAAAATATAAAATTAGCTGGATACACATTGATTTCAGAGTGGGAATGTTTGTTTAAATTTTTTTTATCAGGAAATGGTCAACTTGAAGCGTCAATATTAAATTCAACTTTTATAAAGCATTCACCAATTAATGTACGAGACTCAGTATTTGGAGGTTTAGTAGATGTATTTAAAATTTATCACAAATGTACAGATACTGAAATGATTTTGTCATTGGATTATAAACGTATGTATCCAAAAATTATGCGTACATACTCATATCCCATTGGCCATCCGCGAATTTTACGTACTGCAAATCAATTAGAAAATGTAAATCTTGAAACACTAATTGGTTTTGTTAAATGTACAATTCTCCCTCCGAAAGGATTATTCCTCCCAGTGTTACCTGTCAAAAGTGCCAATAGATTGATCATGGGCTTATGTTCAAAATGTATTACTGACAAATCCCATATGTGCACACATTCGGATAATGAGAGATGCATAACAGGGACTTGGTTCTCGTGTGAGGTTAATCTTGCTGTTAAGAATGGTTATAAAATTCAAAAAATGATTGAAGTGTGGGAATATGATAGTGTTTCATATGGCTCTGACTTAAAAAGTGGAGGGCTTTTTACAGAATATATTAATATGTTTATTGCAATCAAAGAATCGGCAAGCTCTTGGCCTAGAGAAAATATGACGGAAGAAGAAAAAGACGAATATATTCGTGAATTTTTTGAAATAGACGGAATAGAATTACATAAGGAAAGATTTAGAAACGATCCCGCGGCACGTAATTTTGTAAAACTTATATTAAATTGTTTATGGGGTAAATTTATAGAAAGAAATGATCGAAGTTTTTCAAAAATATTTAAAGATCCGATTCAGTTTTTCTCTCATGTAATGAGACCTGATTTTGAAATAATTAACATACTGCCATGGGGAGAAAATGGTCTATACGTGACGTGGAAAGAAATTGATGAAACGCAAAGAAAACCACTTAAACACGGGTGTATTCCAATCGGTTCTGCCACAACAGCTTACGGGAGAATATTGCTGTATAATGTATTAGAGACTTTACACGAAAATGAAATTATTGTCTTGTATTGTGACACAGACGGAGTTTAATGTGTTGTAAAAAAAATGAACCATTACCAATCGACCTACCAATTGGAGACAGATTTGGGCAATTGACAAATGTGTTTGAAAAAGAATTTGGCATGAATTCACACGGAATTGAATTTGTTTGCATGGGTCCAAAAAGCTACGGAGATAGAATTTTAATTCCAATGGAAAATAGAACAATTGAACTTAATAAATGTAAAGGTATTTCATCTGTTCACGCTGAAAAATGTAATTTTAATTTTGAAGGAATGAAAAACATTGTTTTACAAAGCAGACCAATTCATTGGAATATAAGAAATATGAGTAAAATTAAGAGAAAAAAAAACTTCCAAATTGTTACGGAAGAAGAAGAAAAAAAAGTAAAATTTACATATGATAAAAGAATTGTATTACCAGATTATACAACTGTACCATACGGATTTTTTTGATTCTATTTTTGCATACCTAAACATAAGAAATAAATAAATAACAAACATTTTATTGCATATCATCTTCTTTGCTTTTACAAAGTATTTTGTCTTCACAAAGTAGGTAAGTATTTTGCTAAAAGGTGTGGTTAACTACACACACACACACACACACGTTCGAATTGTTCGTAGAAAAAAGGTGTGGCTATACTTAGCATTAATACACATAAGAGCTTTTGACAGATATTTTTCGAAATGTCAAAAGTTCTAACTGTCAAAGCTTTTGACATTTAGTACACTGACAGTTAGAACTGTCAAAAGCTTTTGACATTTAGTATACTCACGCTTTTGACAGTTAGCAAAGATACAAAGCTTTTCAAAGCTACTTTGACAGTTAGCGCCATCTGTATATTATTTTTTGACATTTAGCAAAGACTCAAACCGTCTTCCCCCCTTTAATTCTTTATGGTATACTACTTACACAAGTACAAATATGACAAAGGTAAAGAGTTCTTTTGCGAAAATCATTTTGCTAATTTTCTAAATTGTGCAATTATCGACTGAATTCTATTCAATGCATTTTCGAGTATTTATATTATACGACAAGGTTTTCTAATTTATTGTCGGAGAAAGCGTCCTCTCCCGCACTAAAACTCCGATAAAAAATATGTTTAAATATTACAATTAAGTTTCATTACAAATCATTTCATTAAAATAATTAAAATAATCAAAAGAAAAAACTAAAGAAACAAGAATTGAATAAAATTTCTTCATTAAATTTTCATATCTTGTGCTCGAGTTAATTCCCGAAAAACATGGAAAAGAAAAAAAAAGAAAACATTAGTATGTCTACGAAAAAACAAAAATTAAAAATTAAAACTAGAGTATATAAAAATCATCAACTCTTTTTCCAAAAGTTCCTAATATACAAGCCGCATTCCGCCTCTGTATCGATATAGAAATCTTCTGAAGCAAGTAATCTAAAGACTTCTTCTCTCCGGAAGCCTTCTTCATCATCTTTCCTAAAACTACGAGAAACGCTTTCGTTTCTGGGCCACAGCTACCCAAACTTTCGAACGCTATTGGTTTAAACAAGTGATTCTCTTTCAGACCGACATAATGATTATGTTTCCTACGCTCTGCTTGATCAGCGACAGCTCCAGCCTTAGTCGACGAAATAGACAAATAAGACTGAGCTAAGGTATCTCGAACTGTCACGTCCCATATCAGTGACTTTCCTCTACTCCACGGAATTAACGTCATTCCATCTGGCCTCTTCCCATCGTCCCTCGAAATCCCTGGCGGTTGCAAAACATTAGGGACACCGGCTGACGAAAAAGCATGCGAGAAGATATTGTTAATGTGGTATAGGTCAGTAATGAACGAAAGAATAAACAAACGATTGCTCAGTCTGACGAATTAGTGTAAGTAGGTTGTCCAAACGAATGCGTAAACACAACCTACTTAAACAAATTCCATGCGTAAACATATAGAAATGTTTACGCCCTAGTTTTTGTTTAAACCTAGTTAGTTCAGTTGCAAGATGCAACTTACAAATTCAGTTATTATACAACCTCCGAAATAAATAGACGTATGTCTACCAAAATATAACCATCTCGAGGGTCTTTTATAACTCACATTAACATCATCGTGTCCTGGAATCCATCCTTTACTATTCTTACAAGACAATCCATGACGACCGTATTCGTCTACTAGCTTCCCACAAACACAACGGTGTTCTTCGCCTACCTTGCAACCCAATCTAAGTGCCACGGCAATTCTTGCCGCGTTATTGTCCAAAAGTAACCCCAGATTACTTGAAGGTATAACTTGCAACCACTTTGAAGACTCTTTTGCTGATGATGCAAGTAACCTAGCACGGTCCACTGGAGAACTAGAAGCCAACAACTCGTCAAAAACCTTTCGCACACCTACCAAGTCCCATTCCTTTTGAATACTCTTAGATTTTTCGCTCAACAAAGAGTATTCAGAAGGAAGACTAATTGTTTATTTGGGTCAGAAAAAATAATTTTATTATCTCGATAGTACGTTTCATACTTTGTTGCATTTTGTTATTTATTTTTCTACCAAGACAGAAAATATTTTTAGCTTTCATACTTTGTTGCGGTAATTTATTATAAAGATAAAAATATATATACTTTGTTGCATATGAAATGTTATTTACATCATTTATTCAGATTTTTGGTAATTGAAATTATTGTTGATAATTTCATGTAATGGAAATAGTTTTTGCTAGGAGAATTTTTAGTATAAAAAGCAAGAACGAAAAAAGCATTGGTCACAGTTTTTTGTTTTCAATTCTAGTGGTGCATTACAGAAGAAAAGTTTGTCAAGATGAAATTATTGGTAAAATCTTTTTTGTTTCACTGTGAATAGTGTAAAGTGTAATACGAAATTGTTTTTTTTTTCTTTAAGATTGTTCTTTCTATTGCAACGATTATTGTTCTTGCGGCAAATGAAGAAGTCACGGTCATTTGCCCTGTTGGATATATCGATTACAAAATATTCAAACAGAACAAGTGCACGGTTATGTGCGTAACCGAAAAAAACGATACGATGGCTACAACCAATAACACGAACGTTGAAAGGCATATAGGAGACAGCATTGTTAACATTATGACAGGTGAAAATACTGACTTGAATAGTACGTTATTCATTTCTATTAGAAAAGATAAAAAATAAAAAAAATTTAAAAAGAATGTTGAAAATGTAATTAAATTTAAAGTTGAATTAATTAACAATAACTAACAAGAATATTATCGCATTGAAAAAAATCAAAAAAAAAAGTTTTTTTTGTTTGAGTTAAAAAGTAATGTTTCCGATTTACGTTTTTTTACTGTAAAACAAAAGTATGTGAGGCGAAAAGAGAAGAACAAGACAAGACGTAAAGAGTAAGTATGTAAGATACACATAAGTATACATTTCTTAATAAAAACACCTGCGAAAAAGAGTTGTACTCTTCAGTTATACTAGTGTTAACTACTATCGAAAATTTCGATAATGACGTAAATAACGATAATGACGTAAATAACGATAATAACGTAAATGACGATAACAACGTACATAACGATAATAACGGCAATATCGATAATAACGAAAATAACGACAATACCGAAAACGACGAAAATAACAGTAGTGACGATAACGATAGTAACGAAAATACAGATAACGAAAGTCCCGGTAATACCGACAATAACGAAGAAACCATGACTTCTAAGGAAGATTTTTACAACTTGGCCACCAAAGCCATTAAAACTTACTCAGGTGACCCTTTGAAAAGAACAGCGTTCATAAATTCTCTAAAATTAATGCAGACTATGGCAGGTGACGGACATAAAGACCTATTAGTAGCAATAATTCTGACCAAGTTAGAAGGAAATGCAGAGGACGCAGTTCCAGCAGATGTGAAGACTGTAGATGAAATTATTAACGCTTTGACTAATACGATAAAACCCGAATCGTCCAAAGTATTGACAGCTCGTTTAACTGCAATGCGGTTCGATAGAACAAAGGTCCAAGAATTCTCCAAAGAGGTTGATGAATTGGCTGAGAATCTGAAGAGGTCATTGATAGTAGAGGGCATGACAGCAGAAAAAGCTAACGAAGTAGTGGTAGATGAAACAAATAAAATGTGTAGATCAACGACGAAAAGCGATTTAGTGAATGCTGTGTTGTCAGCTACTCCATATACTAATCACAAAGAAGTCGTTGCGAAATTAGTGTTGGAAGCCTCAACAGAGGTCCTAGAAAAACAAGTTTTGGCCTACAAAGCCCAATATAATTCACGTAGAGGTCGAGGTGGAAGGTTCCACCATAAAAGTAACAGACAAGATAGAAATTATTATCAAGGACAAAAGCAAGGAAATCACTCCAGAGGCAATTCTAGGTCATACTATAATTCAAATCGTGGTCGTGGTAGTTATAACTACAATAACGGTACCGAGAATAGATCAGTAAGAGTGATTGAAGCTTCGGGAAACTCCAAAGCCCCCACACAATATCAAGTGGGGGGAACAACGACATTAGTCTCATACCGACCATGAGTATTGCCAAAGTTTTCGCAATAAGTCCAAATTATTCCGATTTTATAGTTCTACAAATCTCGATTTCACACAAGAAGTGTACATTTCTCATTGATACAAAGGGCCGATATTTCATTAATTAAATTACAAGCTGTGAAGCCTAGAGAGTATTTAGATGTTTCTGAATTAATAGACATAACCGGCATCACAGACGATCCCATAACCACTTTAGGTTGTTCAAACGCTACTATAATTACCGACGACTTTCAGGTCGAATTTCCTTTCCACATAGTACCAGACCATTTCAACATTTCATCTGATGGAATAATAGGAAAAGATTTTCTGAAAAAATTCAAATGCAACATTGACTATGAGACAAGGCTACTCACATTTTACTTAGGTAACCAGTTAATTTCCTTACAGATTCTCGAAGGTCCTAGTAAAAATATGATAGTACTACCTGCTCGCAGCGAAGTAACTCGCAGGTTTAATATCAGACATAAACTTAACCAACCAGCATTAGTTGGCTCACAAGAAATTAGAATAGGTGTTTTTGTGGCACGTACGATAATAGACTCCCAACAACCCCTTCTAAAACTTTTGAACACGACAGATAAAGTTCTTACGATACGTAACGATGACTTAGAAATAGACGAAATTTCTGACTACGATATGTTTCGTTTAAACCAAGTAAACAATGACGAAAATAGGACGAAAATCCTACTTGATATATTAAAAGACGAAGTTCCGGCGTATTGCCAAGACAAACTACTACCATTGTGTAGAGAATTTGCGGATATTTTCGCACTTGACACAGACAAAATGACGATGAATAACGCAAAAACTTCGCATTAAAGAAGAATCACCCGTCTACATAAAGAACTACAGAATTCCTCATTCTCAAAAAGACGAAATTAAACAGCAAGTGAACAGTTTATTGGTCAATGAATTTATAGAGCCAAGCGCCTCAGAGTACAACAGTCCTCTACTGTTAGTACCCAAACCACCGTTAAACGGACAAAAAAGGTGGAGGCTATGTTTAGACTATAGGCAAGTAAATAAACGCCTTACAGCTGATAAATTCCCATTACCAAGAATCGATGAAAGTCTCGATAACTTAGGAAAAGCCACATGTTTTACAAAAATCGATTTATTCCAAGGATTTTGGCAAATCCCGTTAGACCAGAATTCGAGAGACATAACTTCATTCAGTACAAGTGACGGTTCATACCGTTGGAAAGTACTACCTTTTGGATTGAATGTAAGTCCGAACTCTTTCTCTAGAATGATGTCGATTGCCTTTGCGGGAATACCGCCTGATAAAGCATTCTTATACATAGACGACGTCGTAGTACTTGGAAAATCCGAAAAAGATCATTTAGCGAATTTAGGAATAGTTTTCGAAACTTTACGTAAACGAAACTTGAAAATACATCCCAAAAAATGTCAATTTTTCCGACCAGAGGTTACGTTCTTAGGTCATTTGTGCACCCCACACGGAATCCTACCGGATCCTTCAAAACGCACAGTTATAGAAAAATACCCAACTCCACATGACAGAGACGCGACTAGACGTTTCGTCGCCTTTGCAAACTATTACCGAAGATTTATTAAAGACTTCGCAATATTGACAAAACCCATGAGTTATTTAACAAAAAGAATGTTATTTTTAAATGGACAGACGAAAGTGACAAAAATTTCAAAATTCTGAAAGAACTTTTGTTGAATCCACCAATTCTTAAATATCCAGATTTTGATAAACAATTCATTATCACAGTAGACGCATCAGCAACAGGTTGCGGTGCTGTATTAAGTCAAATTCACGGTGATGACGATTTACCAATTGCTTTTACTTCAAAAGCATGGTCCCCAGCGGACGCAATGAAATCTACACCGGTCCAAGAATGTTTAGGAATCCATTTTGCATTATCCCAATTTCGACCATATATTTACGGTACTTCATTTTTAGTACGAACAGATCACAGATCTTTAATATATTTATTTACCCATAAAAACTTGTCACCAAAATTATTAAGAATCAGACTAGATCTCGAAGATTATGACTTTGTAATTGAACATGTAAGTGGAAAGAAAAACGTGGTGGCGGATGCGCTATCGCGGATACACATGAAAGACATTTTCGATCTATACGAAAAAACCGCAACAGTTATAGCAATAACGCGGTCTATGTCAAAGAAAACACTCGCGAGTATTAAAGAAAATATAAATAAAGAAAATAATAATCAAAATATAAACGAAGTACTTCCTAATTATGTGCCAGTAATTGAAAATATTGATTCAAGACTTGATAAAAAATTACATAAAATGAAATGCGCAATTAATAAAATAAAAGGCACAGATAAATCAATTGAATTAAATATGCATATATATAAAGGGCATAAACAAATATTTGAAGTAAAAGTAAATATGAGTACTCTAACAGATGACATTGCATTTAAATCAGCCCTATTAACATTAGAAAAAGTAGCAATGAAATACAAATTATATAAAATACAAATATCACTTGAAGGCACAATTTTTCGTTGTATAACAATACAAAGTTTTAAAAATGTTTGTAATGACACACTGACAACCTCACAGATAATACTGTTGAGAAAACATGTACCGGTACCAGAAAGATCAAAACAACTTGAATTATTACGTTTATTTCATGAAAATAAAATTTTCGGAGGTCATTGTGGCCAAAAGAAATTATACACAAATTTACGTAGCCAATTTAGTTGGAAGAAGATGAGACAAGTTGTGGCAAAATTTGTGAAAACTGCCCAAAGTGTCAGTTAACAAAAGTGACAATAAAAAACAAAGAACCTATAGTTCTCACAAAGACTCCACAAAAACCTTTTGACGTAATGGTCATAGACACGATTGGTCCTTTACCGATTTCTATGAATGGAAATAAGTACGCAATTACCATAATTTGCGATCTAAGTAAATATCTAGTAGTGATTCCAATCCCTAACAAGGAAGCTTCGACAGTTGCTAAAGCGATTTTCACTCATTTTATATTGACCTATGGTCTTATAAAACGAATTTTGACAGATTTAGGATCAGAATACGTAAATTCTATCCTTAGTGAATTATGTAAATTATTACAAATCACTCACGACAAGTCCACAGCATACCACCATCAAACAGTTGGTACAGCTGAACGGAGTCATAGAACTCTAAATGAATACATTAGATCATATATTTCCGATAATTTATCTGAATGGGAGGAATATTCCATATATTTCACATTTTGTTATAACATATCCCATCATGCGTCATTCAATAACAGGTACTCACCTTTTGAATTGGTTTTTTGCAAAACACCAACTTTACCATTTGATTGGTTAAACGGTCAGGTTGACCCTATTTACAATTTTGATGATTTTGTGACACAATCTTGTTGAAAAACTTAAAATTAGTGTGGGATTTACCTAGTCGCCTAGGGATCCCTTTGAGTATAATAAAACGCCTTTTTGGAAGAGTGTCGGTATTACTCGACATTTTGTTAGGAACTGAGGGATCCCTAGGCGACTAGGTAAATCCCACATGGGGGCTCAACCGGGATTTTGGCCTCTACTAAGGCCTAACGATGAATTAAAAGCCAAAAGTGATTTTTAAGTAATTTCAAGTAGAGATTGTGAGTTTTGTGAAAATTAGTGTGTTGAAATTCAAGAGGAAAGGAACGATGCGAGTTTATGTTTCATGTGACTAGCGAATTTTATTATTGAAGGTGTGAAAGCAACGAGTTTTATTTCAATAAGTTTGGGGTCAGCAAAAAAGTCAATGAGGATCGAATCAATAATAGTCGAGTCAGAGATGGTCGAATCTACGATGGATGTTCGAGTCAATGATGGTCGAATATATGATGGTCGAGTCAATGGCGTTCGATTTACCAATGAGAATTTATTCATCGATATGCTTATGTAAATTGTACGATATAAAAGACTATATTCAGGGACGCCGACGCGTGTTTGTGAGTAGTGGTGCTCATACAACAAGCGAATCTGGGAGTAGTGGTGCCCGAGCCTCGCTTGTCCTTAGAAGTCGGCGCCCCTGACTATATTTCTATAGTGAATTCAGTTCCTAATAAAATCTCGAGTAATACCGACACTCTACCAAAAAGGCGTTTTATTATACTCAAAGGGATCCCTAGGCGACTAGGTAAATCCCACATTAGGAACAAAAGATATTCCGATTTTCAAGCAAAACCACTTGTTTTGAATCTATATGATACCGTTAAATTAGTACGAGAACCATATGATAAACATAAGGAAATATATAAAGGTCCATTCGTTGTACAAGCGATTGATGAACCTAATGTTAAAATTATGGATGTTAAGTCCAATAAGACAAAATTAGTACATAAGGACAGATTAAGAAAATATACTGGAACAACCAGAATACCCTAGTTTAAGTAAACATTTAATTTTTTTTTCATTTTTCTATTTTTTTTAGATTAAATACAAGCCTATTTTATTATAAATATCATTATCAAAAAAAAAATGAGACAACAATAAATCATATTTTTATCCTTTTTATCTTTAAGTAAAAATCAAAAAAAAAATATATAAAAAAAAGAAGGGAAGAAGCTATTACTTCTCTAAGATTATTAAATCCTAAAAGTTAAGACAAAATAATTAAGAAAATTTGAAAATTCTATTTTTACAAAAAACATTTAAAATTGTTAATAAACAACAATTTTCTAAAAGAAGGGTGATGTAGCGCCCTGACTATAATTATATATATTATACGCGCAAGCGACTAAGACTATATGCGCGAGTTAGAGAGTATTGTTCTCTCGTGCTTGTGGTATCCCGTATTCCGAATAGTGAATGATGAAGGGAATTTGTCGATTCTAGAATATTCCACGAAATCATATTGAGGTTGGATATTCTTAGAATCATATACATAACGGACTCATTGCATAATGAGCCGTTTGTGTGTTATCGATATTTGTGAGAATTCATTTATGAATTTGTTCACACGAATAGATATATGAAAATGCAGATTAGATGCATTAACACTTTGACCCATGAGATAAGTCAAGTGTGTGAAAGGAAATGCTGTCTAGACACTATTAAAGTGGAAACATCTGCTATTTTCATATATGCGTATGACTATTTCATATCTATGAATGATCCATTTATTCCTTCGAAGGGTGTGGTTTGATAGCGAGACGAATCCATGATCTAAGCTTAGATGGTTTCAGTGAAATGATTTTTAAGTCAGTCTGTTATAATATTTTGAAGAGAACGGTTCAATCCTTCTCAAGTCAGTTAGTTATAGCATTTTGAAGAGAGTGGTTGGATCCTTCTTAATTTAGCCTCTTGTCGGTTTTCGGGTAGAGTAGTTAAATATAAAAATAATCAGAATAATGTTGGCTAACTCATTTTAAATGTGTAAAATTGTGTTGTAAAGAAATGATATAATTTTCAGTTATAAAAATAAATTATAGTTGGAATCAATTTACGGACTTTCGTGTATCGTATTATTCTGTGATCACAAGTGATCTAAGTGTGCCCCAGAACATCCTCTAGCCGGGACTGGGACATCACATGCTCTTTATAATTATATTCTGCGTGACTGTTGAGTGTATGAATTAGAATAAGATTAATCATTCAATAAAGTTTAGCCTAACGGATCAGTTGGTTTTTATTTCGAATTAATCAATCTAAATGAAATAAATAAAGAACCTTAAAGATCCCCTAACAAGGATCTAACAATATTTAAAATTATAAAAATCTTTCATTGCACATGCAATGAAACCCAAAATATATTGAAAATGTTCGCTTGTGAAGTTATTATACACCTTCTTAATATAAAGGTGAGATACCTCTGCATAATGTGATTACGATTGAATTTAGGCCTCTCCCAGCTGGTTCAAACAATTCGATTAGATGAAATGATCAACAACACACACGCGTCAACAATATGAAACTTGCTCAGTCGAGCTCTCTAATTGCTTAATTCTCTACTCTGATAATTGGATCTGTCACTCCTCAAGCAGCTGACAAAATCTCTGAGGGCATCAAAACAGAAATCTGTTGGCGCAATTGTTCATGCTGAAAGATTTTGTTCAATAGATCATGGCTGCTCAATAACGCAGAAGTTGTCGTAGACTATCAGCAACCAATAAGATCTGAAAACACTAACGGAAACTACCCAATCGTCGTTGATGATCAGCAGCCTATGACTTCACGTATGGCTATTCAACTAATGGGTAACGTTGACACTTCTGAGGACGAAACGGTGATGGATAAGCATCAGGTTATTCCGCCCTGTATTGACTTTCCGCCTCGTATGACATTTCATGAAATGATGTGCGAGAAAATTTCGCCAGTAAGTGAAGAAACTTTCGAATATGTTGAACTTTTATTTAATTTACTAGAGAATAATTTGTGTGAACCTAATCACAACAAAAAGAAAAACAATGTTACTAGTCCAAATCGATGAAATCATTTCTTACCACCGAAGTGGGAAATGAGTTCATCTACACATTATATATAGAGTACGATTAACGAAAATAAAGCTAGTTCTTAGTCAACAGAACCACGGTGCGTTTTAATCAAGCAACATCCAAAATAACCGAAAATTAACAATTTTTATGCAAACAATGATGAAACATTTTATGAATTTTTATTACGCGGATTTTCCGAGTGAATTCATATTGTAACTAATGATGCAAACTCGCAAGATTTAATCGGGATAAAAATTGAAATCGAAAATAATGAATCCACCAAACCTGCCGGTCTTTCATTTCGACCAATAGTTGAATTAGCACCAGATATGATATTAGATCTTCTAGAAGATACAGCGCAATTAAATATCGCCTTCTAACAATGAAAATATTTCATCTTCTCTTACTACTGCTGAATCAACTTCAGAAGCGGATTCTCTTACGAGTATTTTAAATACACCGACAATCAGAAGACATCCAGAACCTCAAAGTACTCCAATTCCTTCGACTTCTCAGCCTCCTTCAACTCCTAAGACTCCTCAAATTGATAAAAGTGTTGTCAATGTACGCCCAGCACAAATAGCATCTGGAGGTGGTGAAGAAGGAGAGATAACAAAATTTCTGTTTGTTTAAACTGATATAATTGTTCCAAGGCTTGTTCCTGAGACTCTTTACGAGCATTGCAAATTATTCCGTACAATGGTGTCCATTTTTCACGCTTCTCTAATGTCGTACTTGAACGCACTACATTTGATTCTATTACAATACAAATAACAGAACGGTAGATCGATTAGTGCATACAACCCAAATGCAAGCACCCAGGAAGAAAGTGTCTGCGGCGATGGAAATACAGTATCTGCGTTCACAAAAGTGTCGCTTTATGTTGCTGATGCGTGGATAGAAAATGCAATGGAAAATGCGGCAAATTCTACTGAAATTTGGACGCGATCAGACTGTCCAGGTGTTTTTTGCAAATCAAATGGAAGGTGTGCAATAGCGTTGGATGGGATCGTTGATTATTTGAATGGGGAGGATGAAATAATTAAAAAACCGTAGTGGTCGGCTTGGCCCCACTCGTTGTAAATTCGCTTTTATTGGTATATGTATTAGCATATCAATAATGAACATCATTTTCTGCAATACAACAACATTTTATTCTGGATGTGCAATTGAACAGCCTTTTTTCGCAATGAAATTTAATAAAATTATGAATATGTGAGTCCAACAAGTATACTTTTGGCAAAGGTTACAAATCAACGACACCTCGATGTTTCGATGTTTACAACAAACACGATACTTTTGTAAACTTATTCGCATTCGAGAACACGTCTACCTGCCCTTTTTTGGGTAAGATATCTCCAAAATATTTACTACAATTTTTTAGAAGTCTCGATAGCCGAAGCCGTGGGAGCGCTGACGTGGCAGTCTTTTTATGCTAAATATCTGCATGTGTTCGCTTCCCGCCGACAAAAACTTTTTTTTCTTAAATTTTGTTTTGTTTTTACCAACAAATAAAATGCCACTGTAAGCGCGCTGTAAGTGTCAAGCAATTATTTTTCCAATCAGGGAAGCGAATCCAGAGCATTATCGTTTATAATATGTAAACCAAAGCATTATGCTTTAAACAGTATTAAACATTATGCTGCAGTACCTTTAGTGTTTATATACTTTGATATAAACCGAATTTTTATGGTGTATAAAGACAATTTTCACCAAAATGTTGAGATTGTATGCAATGAAGTTAACCATCAGCCGACCAGTGTAGTTTACTTATACTTATCATGGCGACCGTGAGTTAAGGTCAATACAAAGTGTTTAAAAAATTAATTCAAGAGCAAGGAAAATTAACTAAAGGAAAAGGAAAATTAATTGGTATGAAATAAATAGAAACAAAAAACCATCTAGATGGGGAAAGAACAGTCAAAAGTTGAAAATGCCGAAGGCAATTCCAATATCAATGAAATAACGATAGTGGATCAAATATAATGAGTAATTTTTGTTTTTGACATTAACTGATTAACTGATTTACCTTACACTAATTATTAATTTACTCTATTTTTAAGAAGATAACACATTTACAAATTTACCTACACGCACTACATTTATATATCATTATTCGCAATTCTTTCGTACAGCCCAATTAGAAATGTCTATAACCTAATATATTCCATAACATTCCAAAACAAAGTCATTCCTAAATCCTACATTTTACCTTTACCTTCAACCAATCATTTAGACATCTTACTCTTATCCACTTAATGAATGAAAAGCATGGCTAACATAAAATGAGGAACGTCATGAACTCAACATTTACCTTAATGATTATGCATATATATAAAGGGCATAAACAAATATTTGAAGTAAAAGTAAATATGAGTACTCTAACAGATGACATTGCATTTAAATCAGCCCTATTAACATTAGAAAAAGTAGCAATGAAATACAAATTATATAAAATACAAATATCACTTGAAGGCACAATTTTTCGTTGTATAACAATACAAAGTTTTAAAAATGTTTGTAATGACACACTGACAACCTCACAGATAATACTGTTGAGAAAACATGTACCGGTACCAGAAAGATCAAAACAACTTGAATTATTACGTTTATTTCATGAAAATAAAATTTTCGGAGGTCATTGTGGCCAAAAGAAATTATACACAAATTTACGTAGCCAATTTAGTTGGAAGAAGATGAGACAAGTTGTGGCAAAATTTGTGAAAACTGCCCAAAGTGTCAGTTAACAAAAGTGACAATAAAAAACAAAGAACCTATAGTTCTCACAAAGACTCCACAAAAACCTTTTGACGTAATGGTCATAGACACGATTGGTCCTTTACCGATTTCTATGAATGGAAATAAGTACGCAATTACCATAATTTGCGATCTAAGTAAATATCTAGTAGTGATTCCAATCCCTAACAAGGAAGCTTCGACAGTTGCTAAAGCGATTTTCACTCATTTTATATTGACCTATGGTCTTATAAAACGAATTTTGACAGATTTAGGATCAGAATACGTAAATTCTATCCTTAGTAAATTATGTAAATTATTACAAATCACTCACGACAAGTCCACAGCATACCACCATCAAACAGTTGGTACAGCTGAACGGAGTCATAGAACTCTAAATGAATACATTAGATCATATATTTCCGATAATTTATCTGAATGGGAGGAATATTCCATATATTTCACATTTTGTTATAACATATCCCATCATGCGTCATTCAATAACAGGTACTCACCTTTTGAATTGGTTTTTTGCAAAACACCAACTTTACCATTTGATTGGTTAAACGGTCAGGTTGACCCTATTTACAATTTTGATGATTTTGTGACACAATCTTGTTGAAAAACTTAAAATTAGTGTGGGATTTACCTAGTCGCCTAGGGATCCCTTTGAGTATAATAAAACGCCTTTTTGGAAGAGTGTCGGTATTACTCGACATTTTGTTAGGAACTGAGGGATCCCTAGGCGACTAGGTAAATCCCACATGGGGGCTCAACCGGGATTTTGGCCTCTACTAAGGCCTAACGATGAATTAAAAGCCAAAAGTGATTTTTAAGTAATTTCAAGTAGAGATTGTGAGTTTTGTGAAAATTAGTGTGTTGAAATTCAAGAGGAAAGGAACGATGCGAGTTTATGTTTCATGTGACTAGCGAATTTTATTATTGAAGGTGTGAAAGCAACGAGTTTTATTTCAATAAGTTTGGGGTCAGCAAAAAAGTCAATGAGGATCGAATCAATAATAGTCGAGTCAGAGATGGTCGAATCTACGATGGATGTTCGAGTCAATGATGGTCGAATATATGATGGTCGAGTCAATGGCGTTCGATTTACCAATGAGAATTTATTCATCGATATGCTTATGTAAATTGTACGATATAAAAGACTATATTCAGGGACGCCGACGCGTGTTTGTGAGTAGTGGTGCTCATACAACAAGCGAATCTGGGAGTAGTGGTGCCCGAGCCTCGCTTGTCCTTAGAAGTCGGCGCCCCTGACTATATTTCTATAGTGAATTCAGTTCCTAATAAAATCTCGAGTAATACCGACACTCTACCAAAAAGGCGTTTTATTATACTCAAAGGGATCCCTAGGCGACTAGGTAAATCCCACATTAGGAACAAAAGATATTCCGATTTTCAAGCAAAACCACTTGTTTTGAATCTATATGATACCGTTAAATTAGTACGAGAACCATATGATAAACATAAGGAAATATATAAAGGTCCATTCGTTGTACAAGCGATTGATGAACCTAATGTTAAAATTATGGATGTTAAGTCCAATAAGACAAAATTAGTACATAAGGACAGATTAAGAAAATATACTGGAACAACCAGAATACCCTAGTTTAAGTAAACATTTAATTTTTTTTTCATTTTTCTATTTTTTTTAGATTAAATACAAGCCTATTTTATTATAAATATCATTATCAAAAAAAAAATGAGACAACAATAAATCATATTTTTATCCTTTTTATCTTTAAGTAAAAATCAAAAAAAAAATATATAAAAAAAAGAAGGGAAGAAGCTATTACTTCTCTAAGATTATTAAATCCTAAAAGTTAAGACAAAATAATTAAGAAAATTTGAAAATTCTATTTTTACAAAAAACATTTAAAATTGTTAATAAACAACAATTTTCTAAAAGAAGGGTGATGTAGCGCCCTGACTATAATTATATATATTATACGCGCAAGCGACTAAGACTATATGCGCGAGTTAGAGAGTATTGTTCTCTCGTGCTTGTGGTATCCCGTATTCCGAATAGTGAATGATGAAGGGAATTTGTCGATTCTAGAATATTCCACGAAATCATATTGAGGTTGGATATTCTTAGAATCATATACATAACGGACTCATTGCATAATGAGCCGTTTGTGTGTTATCGATATTTGTGAGAATTCATTTATGAATTTGTTCACACGAATAGATATATGAAAATGCAGATTAGATGCATTAACACTTTGACCCATGAGATAAGTCAAGTGTGTGAAAGGAAATGCTGTCTAGACACTATTAAAGTGGAAACATCTGCTATTTTCATATATGCGTATGACTATTTCATATCTATGAATGATCCATTTATTCCTTCGAAGGGTGTGGTTTGATAGCGAGACGAATCCATGATCTAAGCTTAGATGGTTTCAGTGAAATGATTTTTAAGTCAGTCTGTTATAATATTTTGAAGAGAACGGTTCAATCCTTCTCAAGTCAGTTAGTTATAGCATTTTGAAGAGAGTGGTTGGATCCTTCTTAATTTAGCCTCTTGTCGGTTTTCGGGTAGAGTAGTTAAATATAAAAATAATCAGAATAATGTTGGCTAACTCATTTTAAATGTGTAAAATTGTGTTGTAAAGAAATGATATAATTTTCAGTTATAAAAATAAATTATAGTTGGAATCAATTTACGGACTTTCGTGTATCGTATTATTCTGTGATCACAAGTGATCTAAGTGTGCCCCAGAACATCCTCTAGCCGGGACTGGGACATCACAGTGGCGCCCAACGTGGTAATTGTACGAACAAATCTCTGAATTGAGAACAATGGCATCATAACTATCATTTTTTTGTCCACTGTGATTGTTGGGGTCACCACAGTGGCGCCCAACGTGAATAATACATTGATTTCTGAACTTAAATACTGACACTGTGGTCTACTTAATGTAAACTATGAACGCACAAAAAGATTTATTTGAAATTGCCGACGGGAAAAATGTTCATATGATGTTGCTCGTGCATACAAACGGTTGTACACGTATATGCCAATTTCAGTGCATGTAAGAAGTGCATAACTAGAGGTGTGCACCGCCGATTTTACGCCGGCGCGCCGCCGATTTTTTGCTAAATTTTCGGCGCGCCGCCGCCGAAAAATAATAGCTCACGCCGCCGCCGCCGCCGATTGTATTTTCGTCGCGCCGAAATTTTGTACGTTTACTGCTTTCAACCATTTTAATGGACGGTAATATAAAGTTAAATTGAAATATCTATACAAAAGTGTGTGCTTGAGTACAAGGTTTGAGCAAATGTTTATCTCTCTTAATTTATAAGTCAGGTTTCTTTATGCTGCTCAGCTAATACACTTATTACTTATAAATTTAAGTTTATCTAAATCTCTTATTTGCGAAAACCTTCTACTACGAACTCACTCCTACATAGAAGATGGACTAAAGACAACGGGAACGGTTATTGCATAAATCGAAAGATAATAGTAGTGAGTTTGCGTAAATGACATATAAATTATAAGTTGGAAATAACAAACCTGCAGAACATCTAGTATGATGATGTGACTTAAAATTTCCAACTTGTAAGTTGACTTATAGCTTATAGGTTATGAAGGATGGCTTACACGGTTTATCTTGCAAAAAAGCGGACGATGGATTCCAGGACATGATGAAGTTAATAAAATCTTTTCTCATGCTCAATCTGTTACAACCTCCGGGCATTTCTAGAGATGACGGTAAAAGACCGGACGTTGGGATTTTGTGCGATGTAACCATTAGATAAATTAGATAAATCAATCATCCAAAAAATCTGGATCAATTGCAGATAATGCTGAAAGATTCATAATCATTACATACGTTTAAAAGAAAAAATTTTATTTACACCTATTGCTTTTGAATCACTAGGTTGCATGGGTCCCGAAACAAGTACATTAATTAAGAAATTTTGTTCATTAATGAGAAAAGCTTCTGGCGAACAACGCTCCATGGATTACCAAATACAAAAGATTTCTATTGCAATTCAACGGAGAAACGCTAGTTGCATTTTGTGGACTTTGGGGCGTAACAGAGTTGATGATTTTTATTTATTGTAAATACTTGTTTTTGAAAAGATCGTTTTTTACTGGTTGCGCTTTGCAGCCTTCTCGCTTATATGTCATTCGTGGATTCATTAAATCAGATGTTTTTAAAATAAAAGGTCAGTGATTGTACATTCAAAATATAAAAGGTGAGATATGTCTCGGTTGATTCCCCTTGTATAAGTTGTTGATACTTCAGATCGCAAGATAGTAAGAATTCAGTGTTCGTAAAAAGGATTGCGCACGCTTTTTCAAATGTTTTTGCATTATTTTCGAAAATTTAGATTTTTTGTAAATTTATCGGCGCGCCGATCGGCGCACCGCCGCCGACTATAAATTTCTCTCGGCGCGCCACCGCCGATCCCTTACCAGTCGGCGCACCGCCGCCGATTATTTTAAGATCGGCGCACACCTCTATGCATAACAGAAGACTGTGGCGGTGTAAAATGATTTGATTGTATGAAATAAGTGTTGAAAGACTTGGAAACCGAAAATGGATATCACAAGAGATTTGCGTTCAAAGTGTGAGACATTGAAGAGTGAATTTGAGCAATTTAAGCCGCAGTTTTGTCGGATGCTTTCCCAAATACCAACAATGGAGCGGTTTTGGCCATACTTTGAGGATGAGATGTTTGTGGAAAATTTTTGGAGACATGTTGAAATACATTTTGCATTATACATGACAGTTGGAAAGAAAACCAAGCGTCTGGAGGGAGACATGGATATTGAAAAATTAAGTTTGGCTATCGCTGATTTGATAATAGAGGATTTAGAAGATATGGAAAGAGACGAATTGGAGAACCTTGATCAGTATTGTACGAACGCACAGGGCGAGACTCGCGAATGCTTACTAGAATTGAAAAACGATGTTCCTAAACTGGACGTTGATTTTATTCCGGTGGAAATTGAGCAATTGCAATCTTTTTTGGCTAGTTTCGACGTAGACGTATTCTTGTCCACTGTGACTAAAATAACGACCGAAACGAGTGATGTCGGACGGCATTTGATCGATTTTGAACCAAACGATTTCGCAACAAATGAAAAATGTAATCCATTAGCCTGTGAAGACGTTTTTGGGCCTAACAAACAGCCAGCGGTGAACTCGATCGGGAATAACAAACTCGTCTTCATGAACGAGGTCGAATTGCCAACCGACGATTGTGAGAAAGAGTCATACATTAACGGCGAAACCCGAGACACGTCCTCTATCCTATCCGTTTTCGATTTATGTGATCCCGAAACATTATATCTCCCACCACCACTGATACCAAATAGGGACCCGTCATCTATCCTGTCCGTTTTCGATTTATTTGATCCCGAAACATTATATCTCCCAAAACCAATGATACCTACTGTTGTGATGCATGAAAGGATGGGCGAGGCACAGCTGCCAACAGAAGCTGATCGAGAGATTGCAGACTCATTGCATGACGTTGCTGAACGAAATGATACAGGTAAAACGATATATTCCAAATTTCTCGAGCTGTTTCGGACACAGAGACCGGAAAATCAAAAGGAAGGAAGACTTATTGTTATGACGTTACTTGGGAATGTGCAATTGACAAGCGGGACAAAGTATAAGTATACCAATAACAAAAACCCTGGACAACGGTGTGGCACTTCGTTGTTGAAATATGTTGAAATGAAATGCAGCGGAAGTCCATTATCCTGGTATGTACGTCGGAAGAGGGTACGATTTAGAATGTTTTAGAGTGCCGATGAATCTACAAACTATGCACATAAGTGGCGCGCAATCGAGATGGACACGTTCAATCGGTATGATGGTGGACCGTTGGCACAGTTTAAATCTTTCTGAAGCGCATTGCTGACAACCACCGACTGTACCTGTCAGTAGTACCGACAGTCATCCCTATCGATCACTACCATTGACGGTCCCTAACATCGACCGTCATGCCCGTGGACAGTCACTAACATCGATAGTCCCTAGCATCGATCGTCCCACAGTTGGTTCATTTGTTTGGTGGTCACTTTCCTTGCTGCCTGTTTCCTTTTTTTCGACAACACCTTCCACTCATGCATATGTACGCTCTTACCAATCAGAACGTTTCTCCCGTTGACGCTATTACTGCTTTGGAGGCTTCATCCCATGAAAGTTTTTTTTTCGGTGGGCATGCATCCTACGATGCTACCGAATTTTGATATTGTTTAGGCTATAATTTCGAATTTGGTTTCATGTTTTGATACAATTTTGATCGCATTTTTACCTTTTGTAGTGCGAATATTATGATGCACTGCAATTACGAGCCCAACATGCATAATGAAATGTAAATGCATGCTTGGCGACAAAATACATTATTAAATAAATTCATTATTGTATCAACCGTCAATCAAAGTGGTTTAACATTAAAAACGCATATCATGGCGACCGTAGCGAAATAATCAAATCAGCAGAAAATTAGAAGTGGAAAAAAAAAATACTAAATACTGTAATGTGTTGAAACGTTCTAAATAAAATTAGTTGAATTGAAATTAAAATTATAATAGTTGGAGGAGCAAATTCAAAATAAAAAGAAAACAAACATTTAATATTAAGCATGTAAAATAAAAATGGGTTCATCAAAGTCAAAAGAAACAAAAGTAGAGGGTAACTCTAACGCGAACGATATTACAATAGTGGAAAATTTAGAAGAACATAGTGGTGTGATCAAAATATTGCTAAGTGTGATAGTGATTATTCTCCTATTCAATTTGGGACACAAGTTGTATGTAATGAAAAAAAGGAGCATTCAAAAAGAAACATTGAGACGGTCAAAGCATAATTTGGAGGACATTTGAATAAAAGTCAAAAAAAAAAAAAAAAAAAATTTTAAAATTGAGTACAGAACGAGAAAATCAAAATCAAAATTTGGAAATCTGGAATAGAAAACATGGCAAAGCAATAACAGATTCAAGCAGATAATACATAAATGGTGCAACAAAAAACGAAACGATTGAAACCTCACAGGCTGGACAGTCATTTTGGACATACGTGGTAAAATTGAAAACACCGTGAGTAAATAAAACATTCTTTAAGTAATGGAAAATTTTGAAAATAGATACGAAGAATTTTATGCCGCGTTAAATAAAATAATATTTGTTTGTTTAATAATGTTGCTGATTTTAATGATTTTGATAATTTGTTTAATTAAAAATTGCAAGTAACTGATTTTGCATTTATATTGAAATTCGAGCATCCGGTTTAATTTTTTATTTTAAACAATTCTTATTTTGCTGATTTTATTAATTTTGTTGACACATTTGATGAAATATTTTAAACGAAAAATGTTGAAATGATTTGTTAAAATTATAATGGAATGGAACTGATTTTGCATTTATATTGAAATTCGAGCATCCGGTTTAATTTTTATTTTAAACAATTATTATTTTGCTGATTTTATTAATTTTGTTGACACGTTTGATGAAATATTTTAAACGAAAAATGTTGTAATGATTTGTTAAAATTATAATGGAATAATTTCCGAAAAAGGTGAGAAAAAAAAAAAAAAAATTTTTGACTAAAATTGTCTTCATGTCACTGCAAGAAAAAAAGGATCAGTTTGTTCTTGTGGCAAGAAGAATCTTAAAAAGCGAGTTAAGTAAAAATCCTGAAACATTACGAACTTATCGGACCGACATTATTGCTGTGTATAACAATTCAATTAAATACGTAGAAGATCGTTACGACAGCGCGACGGAAGAGTCAAAGAAAATTTATTTGGAGTTTATTGAATATATTAAAGTAAGATTTATTTCGTGTTTAGAAAGATTGAATTTGTCATATGAGTTCAGTTCAAATAGGTGGGAATTGGTTAATGATAGTCAAGTGAAAATTCGAGTGGGAGATAATTCAAGTGATAATTCAGACAATAATTCTCAAAACTCTCGTGTAAACATGGCACAGGAAGCGAAAAGTCAATTGTTGAATACGTATTCTAAATTGATCCCAGAATTCGATGGATCCATAGGAAAATTGCATAAATTCATCAGCGCGTGTGAATTGCTAAAAGAAGATGCAGGAGCGAACGAAGCTCTTGCAGTGGGCCTTATTAAAACTAAACTGTCTGATTTGGCTGTTCCGATGATTAGCACGGAAGATACAGTTCAAAAGGTTATAGATGCGATCAGGAGAAGCGTAAAAGGCGATTCGTCTAAAGTAGTGGACGCCAAGTTAATGGCATTGAAGCAAGCTAATAAGACACCCGGAGATTTTGTAAAAGAGATCGAAGAAGTGACAACTTCTTTGCGTATGGCTTTTTTGAATGAGGGGATGCCACCTCCACTTGCTGAATCTCAGTCCGTGACTGCAGCTGTTAGGTCATTAATTATGAACTCTGGTAATTCTCAAGTTAAAACGGTTCTTCAAGCCGCTGATTTCCAAAATATGAATGAGGTGACTTCAAAGTTTTTAGCTGTCACGACTGAACAGGCAACCAATAAGGCACATATTTTTTATAATAAAAGATTCAATAGATATGGGAATCGTGGAAATTATGGTAGAGGTCGCGGACATTATAATAATTTTAGAGGTAACGGACGGGGTAAACAAGGAAATAATTATGGTCAAAATTACTCTCGTGGCTACAATAGGGGAAATTATCGTGGAAAAAGTTACAATAGAGGTAATTCAAATAATCATCAGAATGTCAGGTACATGTCGGAAAACTGCCCGTACCCCCAGCTGACTCTGGGGGGCGAATCCACACAATCTTCAATGTAAATCCTAGTTTCGAGGACTATGTCAATGTTTTGACAAACCTTTCTCCTGAAGAAGTCCAATTTTTGTTAGATACACAAGCAGATATATCCGTTGTGAAAGAGGGTGAAATAAGGAATCCGATTAATTTGAATAATAAAGATATAATTTACATAAAGGGTATCACAGATCAAGTGATAACATCCCTAGGAACTACACTTGTAGAAGTTCGTTTAGGTACCAGATGGGTGTTGCATAAGGTACACGTTGTGCCGCACGATTTTGAAATTCCGGTGTGCGGAATATTGGGAAGAGACTTCCTCAAACGATTTGATTGTAATATTGACTATGGTACAATGACTCTCACAGTTAATGCTTTTGATTTCTCTGAAATTATAAATATTTGTGAAGGTCCAGACAGGGATATCTTTACGATCCCACCAAGGTGCGAAGTAATTCGATATTTTAAAGTTTCAAAGAATATTTCTTCGTATGAAGACAAAGTAATACATCCTCATGAAATTATGCCAGGGGTACTAATTGCCCGTTCGATATTTAATCCCGAAAAACCTTTTTTACGTGTTATGAATTTGACAAATGATGTTGTTAAGATCAAGAATGCTGTCCCTGAATCCGAAAATTTGTCTAATTACGAGGTATATTCGTTAGATGATGTGAAAAATGTAGACAGCAAGAGGAATTTAGAAATAGCTCGTTTAGTGGGAAAAGGAGTGCCTGAATACGTGAAGTCAGATTTAGTGGATCTATGCATGAAATTTTCTGATGTTTTTGCCTTGAGTGATGACAAAATGTCTATTAATAATTTCTATACACAAAAGTTGCGTATTAAAGATGACAATCCAATCTATGTCAAGAATTACAGGCTACCGCATAGCCAAAAAGAAGAGATAAATGCACAAGTCGAGAAATTATTGAAAGACGATTTAATTGAACCTAGTTGTTCGGACTTCAACAGTCCTTTGATTTTAGTGCCAAAACCAGCGATTGAAGGTAAAAAGCGTTGGCGGATGTGTGTCGACTACCGCCTTGTAAATAAAAAATTGATAGCGGACAAGTTCCCGCTCCCCAGAATTGACGAGATTCTCGATAGCTTAGGTCGAGCGAAGTTTTTTTCGGTTCTCGATTTATTTTCGGGATTCCACCAGATCCCATTAGAAGAAGGGTCACGTGACATTACTTCATTTAGCACAGACAAGGGACATTACAGATGGAAAGTCCTACCGTTTGGATTGAACGTCAGCCCTAATTCATTCTCCAGAATGATGTCGTTGGCTTTCTCAGGAGCCACTCAGATCCAATATTTTTTATATTTAGATGATTTGATCGTGATAGGTAATTCAGTGAAGCATCATCTTAAAAACCTAGAAAGCGTTTTTAAAATTTGTAGAGACAAAAATTTAAAATTGAACCCTCTGAAATGCAAGTTTTTTAGACCCGAAGTTGTCTATTTGGGTCACAGGTGTACGGCCAATGGGATTCTGCCCGATTCTGAAAAGTTGAGATGTGTTTTAGATTATCCAATTCCGAAGGATAAAGACGCTGTGAAACGTTTTGTGGCATTTGCCAATTACTATAGACGATTTCTGAAAAATTTTGCTGCACTCTGCAGACCTTTGAATAAACTTACTAGAAAGACAGCGTTATTTGCTTGGTCGGATGAATGCCAAGAATCTTTCGATAAAATTAAAAAGATGCTAGTGAATCCACCAGTTTTAGCCTATCCTGATTTCAGTAAACCGTTCATAATAACCACCGACGCGTCTCAGTTTGCATGTGGGGCAGTGCTAAGTCAGATTTTCGATGGTGTTGAAAAACCCATCGCTTTTGCGTCCAAACCATTTACGAGGGGCGAAATAAATAAAATAACCAAGGAACAAGAACTTATCGCAATTCACTGGGCTATAAAACATTTTCGGCCCTATGTTTATGACACGTTTTTTACGGTCAAGTCAGATCACAAGTCGTTGATTTACTTGTTTAGTTTGAAAGATCCGTCGTCACGGTTGACGCGAATTCGGCTTGATTTAGAAGAATGTAATTTTGTGATAGAACATATTAAAGGAAAGGAAAATGTCGTAGCCGATGCCCTCTCTCGAATCCACATTGACGAATTAAAATCGATAAAAATATTGACGCGGAAAATTTTAGCCGTTACAACTCGGTCTATGTCTAATAGAATTAAGGAAAATAAAGAAAAAGAAACTAACGACGATAAAATGCATGAAAAAACCAAAATTGCTGAACCAAAGACTTTTGACATATTGAAAGGATCAGGAGATGGAAGGTTGCCGCTAATGATTACTGAATTTGAAAAAGATAGGGCTACAATAAAAGTGCACTTTGACAAAGATAATGAAAATAAACAGGTAAATAAAAGAAAAAGGGCTCAATCCAAAATAGAGATAGACGTATCTCTGACGGGAAATGAGAAATTTTTTCTCGAAACTATTTTTTCAAAACTCGAAAGGAAAGCCATTGAATTGAATATAAATAAAATGATGATAAAAGACAAGGATATCCTATTTAACCTGTATACAGCCCAAGAGTTTAAAAACGTTGCAAATAAAATTCTTAAAAAACTCTTTATTTTAATAATTCCATCTCCAAAAGAAATAAAAGATAAAGCGGAACAAATGTCGTTGGTTGAGAAATTTCATGATGATTTGACTATGGGAGGACACCCAGGTCAAAAACGTTTATTAGCTAAGTTGAGACAATATTATTTATGGAAGGGAATGTCACGCGATGTAGCTCGATATGTAAAACAGTGTGAAAAATGTTTATTGAACAAAATCAAAGTCGGAAATAAAGAGCCTGTAGTACTTACAGAAACTCCATTGAAGCCATTTGATAAGCTGGTTATAGACACAATTGGTCCATTAAATCTCTCCGAATCCGGAAACCGTTACGCTCTCACTATTATTTGTGACCTTACGAAGTATGTAATAGCAGTACCAATACCAAACAAGGAAGCCGTTACTCTCGCTAGAGCATTTGTGAACAATTGTATTCTGATTTTTGGTATTCCTCTGGAAATTTTGAGTGATTTGGGAAAAGAGTACAAAAATGAGATTTTCAAGCATGTGACCGAATTGTTGAAATTGAAACAATCATTTTCCACACCACACAGACATCAGACAGTCGGATCTATTGAAAGGAATCATCGTTCCTTTAATGAGTATTTGCGAACTTGTTTGCCAAATGGAGGTCAAGATTGGGATGATCTTCTTCGATATTTTCTATTCGCATACAATACGACTCCTAATACATCTTTTGAGTTTAAATACTCACCATATGAACTCGTTTTCGGCAAAATACCTCCTACAATAGATTGTGTCAGAAGTGACACCATTGACCCCTTATAAAACCATGATGATTACGTGAAAGAAATCAAGTTCAAACTTCAATTGGCTCATTCCCATGCACGGGAATTGTTGAAAAAAGCAAAACTTAGGTATAAAGCAATCTATGATAGAAAATCAGTACCGATAAAATTGAATATCGGCGATCTAGTTGTTGTCACTAATGACGCCAGAAAACAAAAGCACGAAAATACTTATCTCGGTCCATTCGTAGTGGTAGAAATTAAAGAAACCAACGTAGTTCTTAAGGATAGAATTACTAATAAAATGAAAGAAATCCATAAAAATAGAATAAGAAAAGTTCCATATGAATATCAAATTTTAAAATAATTTTATGATTTATTAATTAATACTTCAAGAAAATAAAATACCATGCTCAAATACAATTTGAATATAATTTCTACATTTTTACTTATTTAGTTTAAGAAAATATGAAAAATAAATAAATCTCTAAAAAAAAAAAAAAAAAAAAAAAAAAAAAAATAAGAAGTAAGGTGTGAATCATGCATAAATGTTTAGTTTAAGAAAATATAAAACCTAAAAATAATTCCGGAAAATAATTGAGAGACATAAAAATTTAAGAGTTTGAAATACGAAATAATACGTGACAAAATTCTGTTATATTTTGTCACTTTCTGAAGGAAGGAAGTGTAGTGCGAATATTATGATGCACTGCAATTACGAGCCCAACATGCATAATGAAATGTAAATGCATGCTTGGCGACAAAATACATTATTAAATAAATTCATTATTGTATCAACCGTCAATCAAAGTGGTTTAACATTAAAAACGCATATCACTTTGAAAGATTTTTATTTAACAATTCATTCTACTGAAAAGAAAATACTCATACTTTTATTTGATGATTCTGAATACAATTTGATTGAAAGATTTTTGATTTGATGATTCCGAAGAATAATTGCAAAGAAAGGAAAACATATTTTGATTGTCACAATTTCAATTTAGATTTGGCCTCTTGATCGTAAAGAAGGAAATATATATTGAAATCACAATATTATTTAGATTTAATTTTTTGATCATAAAAGAAGGACATATTCACAATTTTATTAGATTTAAAATTTTTGGTCCTAAAAGAAGGAAATATTATTATTCACAATTTTATTAGATTTAATTTTTTGATCTTGACAATTTTATTAGATTTAGTTTTGATCTTGAAAGAAGGAAATGTTGGCATTTATGATTTTATTAGATCTGAATTTGTGGTCATGAAAGAGGGAAATATTGATATTCACAATTTTGTTCGATTTGGTTTGATTATTGAGGAAGGAAATACTTTTACTGTTTATGAATTCATTTAGATTTAGGTATTTGATCCGGAAGGGAGGAATATATTTTGAACATTTTTGATTTAATGAGTTTCGATTTGATTTAAAAGATTCTTGATTTAATGAGCTTTGATTTGATTTGAAAGATTTAAGACTTAATAAGTTCAGATTTGATTTGAAAGATTTTTGGATTTGGATTTGGATTTTTGATTTGATTTGAAATATTTTTTTTTTATGAGTTTTGATTTGATTTAAAGGATTTTTGATTTGATGATTTTTGGAAGGAAGGACGGAATAGATATTTTGACAATTATAATTTCATTCGATTTAGATTTGGATTTTGAGTTGATTTGACAGATTTTTGATTTAATGAGTCTTGATTTGATTTGAGGGATTTTTTTTGATTTAATGATTTTTGAATTGGTTTGAAGGATCTTTGATTTAATGAGTTTTGATTTGATTTGAGAATTTTTTTTTGATTTAATGATTCAGAAGAATGGTTCTAAGGTAAGGAACGAGTACCTATATTGAATATCATAACTTCAATTTGATTTGCATTTTTGGTCCTACAGGAAGGAAATATATTTTGATGACCACATTTTTATTAGATTTGATGATCGTGGTAATGACTTGGAAATTTAAAAGTTTAGATTTGATGTTTTTGCATTTTGAATTTATAGTCTTAATTACAATTGATTAATGGAGATTTTGAATTTATGTATAAGAAGAACATATGAACAGCCAACTGTAAGTGTTAAGTCAACTACTTCTTTGATCACACGTTTCCTATTTCGAGTAGTTTTCCGTGAATGACTTTTTTTTACGGTGGGCATGGATCGTACGATGCCACCGATTATCAACATATTTTGATATATACGAATTTTGATGCACTTCTGCTATGATCTTGTAAGTAAATAGTACCACTTTTCATAGGTTTAATTTTGATTTTGAAAGAAGAATATTCACAAATTTTAAGGAAAGGTTATTTACGAATTTTATTAGATTTGAGTTATGATTATGACAGGAAAATATTAACGGATTTTATTATGTTTATGACTTGAGAGAAATAGATATTATATGATATCAATGAATCCACTTAGATTTAGGTATTTAACCCTGAAGAATGGAGCGTATTTGATGATCACAATTTGAATTTTTGGTCTAATTTAAAGGAGTTGATTTGATTTAAAGAATTGGATATAACGAATTATTGATTTGAAGAATTGGATATAAAGAATTATTGTTTTGAAGAATTGGATTTAAAGATTTTATTTTGAAGAATTTGTTTTCACGGTTTCATTTTGAAGAATTGGATATAAAGAATTATTATTTTGGAAAATTGGATTTAATGAATTATGTTTTGAAGAATTTTGTTTTTGGTTTAGAGGTTTTTGATTCAAGAAGTTTGATTTAAATCGAAGAATGTTAGTTCAATGAGTTTGGCTTGAAGAAATTTATTGTTTGTGATTCAGAAATATGGCTCCAAGGGAAGGGAAGAATATATGTGTATTGACCATTGTAGTTTATAGATTTTTATTTTTGATCCTAAAAGAAGGAAATTTTGATATTCATAATTTTATAGATTGATATTTTTGATCATAAGATAAGGAACTTATTTTGATTGAAAGTTACATTTACAATTCGTTGATGGGAATTATGAGTTTAGGTTTAAGAAGAAAATATGAAAAGCCAACTGTAAGGGTTAAGCCAACATCATTTGTGTCACTAGTTTTTGATTTTGAGTAGTTTCCGTAAAAGATTAATCTCATGACTTGAATCTTTGAATTTGTCTCACTGTCGGATTGTCCTTGAAGGGGGGAGTATTGTGGTACCCCGTACTCCGATTAGGGAATGGTGGATGGGAATATATTCCATGAAACCATGTTGACTGACGGAGGGTCCTTTGAAGGGGGGAGTACTGTGGTATCCCGTATTCCGAATAGTGAATGATGAAGGGAATTTGTCGATTCTAGAATATTCCACGAAATCATATTGAGGTTGGATATTCTTAGAATCATATACATAACGGACTCATTGCATAATGAGCCGTTTGTGTGTTATCGATATTTGTGAGAATTCATTTATGAATTTGTTCACACGAATAGATATATGAAAATGCAGATTAGATGCATTAACACTTTGACCCATGAGATAAGTCAAGTGTGTGAAAGGAAATGCTGTCTAGACACTATTAAAGTGGAAACATCTGCTATTTTCATATATGCGTATGACTATTTCATATCTATGAATGATCCATTTATTCCTTCGAAGGGTGTGGTTTGATAGCGAGACGAATCCATGATCTAAGCTTAGATGGTTTCAGTGAAATGATTTTTAAGTCAGTCTGTTATAATATTTTGAAGAGAACGGTTCAATCCTTCTCAAGTCAGTTAGTTATAGCATTTTGAAGAGAGTGGTTGGATCCTTCTTAATTTAGCCTCTTGTCGGTTTTCGGGTAGAGTAGTTAAATATAAAAATAATCAGAATAATGTTGGCTAACTCATTTTAAATGTGTAAAATTGTGTTGTAAAGAAATGATATAATTTTCAGTTATAAAAATAAATTATAGTTGGAATCAATTTACGGACTTTCGTGTATCGTATTATTCTGTGATCACAAGTGATCTAAGTGTGCCCCAGAACATCCTCTAGCCGGGACTGGGACATCACATGCTCTTTATAATTATATTCTGCGTGACTGTTGAGTGTATGAATTAGAATAAGATTAATCATTCAATAAAGTTTAGCCTAACGGATCAGTTGGTTTTTATTTCGAATTAATCAATCTAAATGAAATAAATAAAGAACCTTAAAGATCCCCTAACAAGGATCTAACAATATTTAAAATTATAAAAATCTTTCATTGCACATGCAATGAAACCCAAAATATATTGAAAATGTTCGCTTGTGAAGTTATTATACACCTTCTTAATATAAAGGTGAGATACCTCTGCATAATGTGATTACGATTGAATTTAGGCCTCTCCCAGCTGGTTCAAACAATTCGATTAGATGAAATGATCAACAACACACACGCGTCAACAATATGAAACTTGCTCAGTCGAGCTCTCTAATTGCTTAATTCTCTACTCTGATAATTGGATCTGTCACTCCTCAAGCAGCTGACAAAATCTCTGAGGGCATCAAAACAGAAATCTGTTGGCGCAATTGTTCATGCTGAAAGATTTTGTTCAATAGATCATGGCTGCTCAATAACGCAGAAGTTGTCGTAGACTATCAGCAACCAATAAGATCTGAAAACACTAACGGAAACTACCCAATCGTCGTTGATGATCAGCAGCCTATGACTTCACGTATGGCTATTCAACTAATGGGTAACGTTGACACTTCTGAGGACGAAACGGTGATGGATAAGCATCAGGTTATTCCGCCCTGTATTGACTTTCCGCCTCGTATGACATTTCATGAAATGATGTGCGAGAAAATTTCGCCAGTAAGTGAAGAAACTTTCGAATATGTTGAACTTTTATTTAATTTACTAGAGAATAATTTGTGTGAACCTAATCACAACAAAAAGAAAAACAATGTTACTAGTCCAAATCGATGAAATCATTTCTTACCACCGAAGTGGGAAATGAGTTCATCTACACATTATATATAGAGTACGATTAACGAAAATAAAGCTAGTTCTTAGTCAACAGAACCACGGTGCGTTTTAATCAAGCAACATCCAAAATAACCGAAAATTAACAATTTTTATGCAAACAATGATGAAACATTTTATGAATTTTTATTACGCGGATTTTCCGAGTGAATTCATATTGTAACTAATGATGCAAACTCGCAAGATTTAATCGGGATAAAAATTGAAATCGAAAATAATGAATCCAAACCTGCCGGTCTTTCATTTCGACCAATAGTTGAATTAGCACCAGATATGATATTAGATCTTCTAGAAGATACAGCGCAATTAAATATCGCCTTCTAACAATGAAAATATTTCATCTTCTCTTACTACTGCTGAATCAACTTCAGAAGCGGATTCTCTTACGAGTATTTTAAATACACCGACAATCAGAAGACATCCAGAACCTCAAAGTACTCCAATTCCTTCGACTTCTCAGCCTCCTTCAACTCCTAAGACTCCTCAAATTGATAAAAGTGTTGTCAATGTACGCCCAGCACAAATAGCATCTGGAGGTGGTGAAGAAGGAGAGATAACAAAATTTCTGTTTGTTTAAACTGATATAATTGTTCCAAGGCTTGTTCCTGAGACTCTTTACGAGCATTGCAAATTATTCCGTACAATGGTGTCCATTTTTCACGCTTCTCTAATGTCGTACTTGAACGCACTACATTTGATTCTATTACAATACAAATAACAGAACGGTAGATCGATTAGTGCATACAACCCAAATGCAAGCACCCAGGAAGAAAGTGTCTGCGGCGATGGAAATACAGTATCTGCGTTCACAAAAGTGTCGCTTTATGTTGCTGATGCGTGGATAGAAAATGCAATGGAAAATGCGGCAAATTCTACTGAAATTTGGACGCGATCAGACTGTCCAGGGGTTTTTTGCAAATCAAATGGAAGGTGTGCAATAGCGTTGGATGGGATCGTTGATTATTTGAATGGGGAGGATGAAATAATTAAAAAACCGTAGTGGTCGGCTTGGCCCCACTCGTTGTAAATTCGCTTTTATTGGTATATGTATTAGCATATCAATAATGAACATCATTTTCTGCAATACAACAACATTTTATTCTGGATGTGCAATTGAACAGCCTTTTTTCGCAATGAAATTTAATAAAATTATGAATATGTGAGTCCAACAAGTATACTTTTGGCAAAGGTTACAAATCAACGACACCTCGATGTTTCGATGTTTACAACAAACACGATACTTTTGTAAACTTATTCGCATTCGAGAACACGTCTACCTGCCCTTTTTTGGGTAAGATATCTCCAAAATATTTACTACAATTTTTTAGAAGTCTCGATAGCCGAAACCGTGGGAGCGCTGACGTGGCAGTCTTTTTATGCTAAATATCTGCATGTGTTCGCTTCCCGCCGACAAAAACTTTTTTTTTCTTAAATTTTGTTTTGTTTTTACCAACAAATAAAATACCACTGTAAGCGCACTGTAAGTGTCAAGCAATTATTTTTCCAATCAGGGAAGCGAATCCAGAGCATTATCGTTTATAATATGTAAACCAAAGTATTATGCTTTAAACAGTATTAAACATTATGCTGCAGTACCTTTAGTGTTTATATACTTTGATATAAACCGAATTTTTATGGTGTATAAAGACAATTTTCACCAAAATGTTGAGATTGTATGCAATGAAGTTAACCATCAGCCGACCAGTGTAGTTTACTTATACTTATCATGGCGACCGTGAGTTAAGGTCAATACAAAGTGTTTAAAAAATTAATTCAAGAGCAAGGAAAATTAACTAAAGGAAAAGGAAAATTAATTGGTATGAAATAAATAGAAACAAAAAACCATCTAGATGGGGAAAGAACAGTCAAAAGTTGAAAATGCCGAAGGCAATTCCAATATCAATGAAATAACGATAGTGGATCAAATATAATGAGTAATTTTTGTTTTTGACATTAACTGATTAACTGATTTACCTTACACTAATTATTAATTTACTCTATTTTTAAGAAGATAACACATTTACAAATTTACCTACACGCACTACATTTATATATCATTATTCGCAATTCTTTCGTACAGCCCAATTAGAAATGTCTATAACCTAATATATTCCATAACATTCCAAAACAAAGTCATTCCTAAATCCTACATTTTACCTTTACCTTCAACCAAACATTTAGACATCCAGTGGCGCCGAGTATACGGGGGCGAGGGGGGCGAGGGGGGCGATTGCCCCCCATGACAATGCAAAAATTCTTTAAATTCCTAGGGTTTTCAACAATTTTTTATCATTTTGTGCTCTTTGCCCCCATGAGCCACCCATGAACGAATTTAAAGTCGGCGCCTCTGTAGACATCTTACTCTTATCCACTTAATGAATGAAAAGCATGGCTAACATAAAATGAGGAACGTCATGAACTCAACATTTACCTTAATGATTTACATGCTATCATCATTACCAAATTGTTTAAAGGTGATCTAGTACAGAAATGATCAATCTGTATTTCATCAATTTTAATCAACCAAAAATCCTTTAAAAAAAATTTTTTAACCAACCAAAAATCCTTTAAAAATTTTTAACCAACCAAAAATCCTTTAAAAAAAAAAATTTTAACCAAAAATCCTTTAAAAATTTTTAATCAACCAAAAATCCTTTAAAAAAAAAATTTAACCAAAAATCCTATATAACAATTTTAATCAACCAAAAATCCTATAAAACAATCCTAAATCAACCAAAAATCCTATAAAACAATTTGACAACACATTAAAATAAAACAAACCTGATTCCTATTATTTATGAAACATTTTATAATAACGAACGAAACACAAATTTTCAATTTATTACATAATAATATTATTTGTATGTGTTTTCCTAACTTTCTGACTAATTTTTTTTTTAATTATTTGAAAGTCAAAATCTAAATTTTGAAAATAATAAAACTATTTGAAATGTAATACATCTAACCTAATATAATTTTAGACGTTCTATACTTTATTGAATGATTATATTGATTACCCATAACTTTGAACAAAATTTCTCTAAATAAAATTTTCTCTTGACGCAGAGAGGAAGGAAAGATGAGTGACTTAAAGAAAATTTTATTTTATTAAAAATTTTGAGTGACATCTCTCAAGTCAAACCAAATTATAAATTTTATAAATCCTTCAATAGTTTAATAACGAGTAAAATACATTTACAATATATTTCACTCTTTGTAAAGAAGGGTGGTGTAGTGCCACTATGTACTTGCACTGCATCCCCTGACTAATTAGTTAAGCTTTAGTAAGAGAGAGTATTGTTCTCTCATTAAGTATATGTATTAACCATTGTGTGCACCATTGGATTATGAATAAATCAGTCTGAATATAACCACAAGCCTGATGAGACACGTTATAAAGAACATAGCGATATTGTGAAAATTTTCTTATGACTTATAGTGACAATTTTAGTAGTGCAACTATTTTATAAGCTATACACAGTGCACAAGAAAAATATTCAAAAATCAGCAATTCGGAAATCGAAGGCTAATACCGAAGAATTATGAACAGTTTCAAAAACAATTTGTGATTAACGTTGAACTAAAAATGCTATAACAGACAAACAAAAATTAAGTTCAAATAAAATCAAAATTTTGAATAAACAGTTAGCCGAAATTAACGAAAAAGTAAAAGACTTACAAACCAAACACAGTCATGATAACATAATAGTCGAAAAACTTGGCTATAAAATTTTTTTAAACAAAATATTCAGTGAACAGTTTTACGAGCTTTGAAAATTATTCCGTGAAATGGTGTTCATGTTTTACGCTTTTCTAATGACGAATATATTCCTCTTGAACATTTGATTCTATTACAATACAAATTTCAGATGTATTTGGTGACCTAGTAAATTTTGCAAGTTCAACATTGCCAACATACGTGCAGTTACATTTCAAAAAACTCGATGTATAATGCATGCGATTTTTTTTTTTGTATTTAAAGGCTTGCTAATTATTTTTCTTTTACGAGAATCATTTTGTCTAAAACACGGTGTGTTACCTAAGAAATTAAAAAAAAAAGTTTAAGACGAGATGATTTTTGTGTAAAAAATGAATAATCCGAAAATCGATCGTGACAGTTCTGTTCTATTGAAATTATTTGAAATTTTATCACAATTCACTTTTGTAACGCGTACTTTAACAAAAGAAACTGAATCTATTCATGCTCAATTTAGAAAAGAATTACTAAATTCAAAAAGTGTTGATATGTTTGCTCCGGCTCATAAGCGTAACTGCTGGGTGGCCCATTACATGGAAATGATGAGTGAACGTAGGATTGTTTTTTGTAATAATTTTCTGATTTTGTTTTGATATGTCTCGTTTTTTTTCCTACGCAGATTCTGAGTGTAAATGTTCTAGAAAAGTCGAAAGTGCTATAAAGCAAATTTTCAAGTTATTCGATCTAAAATACTGTAATGTAATTGTCTACATTTAGGCAATTACATTATACAGTACACAGTTATTATATGCATGTAGAGAGAGTGGGGAGACTGTACTTTTAATTTATTAATTGTCTTGAATAAAATTAGTCTTTGGCAAACCACTAAAGAGTTCGGTTGTTTTACTTAATATGGCGACCGAGTACAGAAGTTCGATAACACGAATAATAAAAGTGATCAAATAACTAAAGTTCAGTTCAAAAAAAAAAAAAAAAAATTTCAATTAATTATTGACTTTAAAAAATAAAATGGGAACGACAGATTCAAAACCACAAAACACCGATGCTAGCGGTGATTTTTCAAACGCGAATTCTAATAGCATAACAATAAATGAGACATTAGAAAGTCATTCGTCAACAGTTATAGGTATCTTAATAATTGTCGCAGTTATTTTAGTAGTTAACTTACTAATAAAATTATACGTAATGAACAAAAAGAACATACAAAGAAAAGAAAGAGCCAAGAGTAGAATCAACTTATCAAGTGTTTGATGTACGAATAACGAAAAAAAAAGAGTGCAGTTGTTGTGAAACAAAGAGAAAATCAATTTATGAGAAACTTGAACCAAAGTGTCATAAAGTATAACAAAAATTTTCAATATTTTCTATTTTTTTTGAACTAAAAACAATTTAACAAAAATATATACACTGAAAATAAGAATTAAGAAAGCCGTTTGGAACAATTATTTGTGAAAGACAGTGAACAGAGTATGTCATGGAACAAGAGTACTAAGAAAGCCGTTTGGAACAATTATTTGTGAAAGACAGTGAACAGAGTACGTCATGGAAACCGAATCAAATAGCAACGTGTTAAAAGAAATACAAGAATGCATGATTTCCATCGTCATCTACACTTTAGCATTCTTTTTTATAGCTGCTGTACTGGTGGTAATAGTCAATATCATTACAAAAAAAAATAAAAATACAAATTGACTATAGTTGGTGAGTTACACTTAAACATTTTTTTTAATTGATCGAAGGAAAATTTTTATATAAAATATTTACTCGCCATATTTCGCGAAATTTCAATCAGCTCAAAAACGTAACAGTTCACATAGTAGAAATATATTGCAAGTTATTCAGCTACAAGTTAATTATGAAAAATATTTTGCCAACGTGACAAGAAAGAAAAAAAATAATATAAAATGTTTGTTAATTCCAAAGAAAATAAATTTTTGTGTCAACTCAGTGAAAATAAAATAAAACAATTTAAAATGAATGTCCGTTGCATATTGCTGAGGTAAAGAATTCTTTTAAATTTAAAATTTTTAATAAATGAATTAATTGAAAGTTATCAAATATTTTGTCAATTACACAAATATTCTGTCAATTTAGTAAAAATAAAAAAATAAAATAAAAAAAAAAAAAAAAAAAAAAAGAAAATAAAACAAAGAAAAAGAACATATCCAATTTAAAATGAATTTCAGTTAATTTTTGATGACGTTGTGAATTCTTTTAATAAATAAATTAATCGAAAGTTATTAAATATTTTGTCAATTAAACAAATATTTTGTCAATTTGGTAAGAAGAGGAAAAAAAAAAACCCAAGTAAAATAAAATAAACAATTTGAAATGAGTTTCCGCCGAATTTTGATGAGTCTGATAATTCTTTTGTAAATTTTATTTCGGGATTAAATATTGAATATGGAACTTTTTATTGATTTTAATGGATGACTTAATAAAATTTTACAGATTATTGAAAGAAGATTTCTTAAGAGCAACGAAAAGAATATTAAAAGAGGAAGTACCAAAACAAGAAACAACGTTAGAAGACGCTAGGATTGACATTATCACTACATTTAACAAAATAGTTCAATTCTATATTGACCATTGGAACAAGTTTTCCGAAAAAGACCAAGATACGTTGCTTGAGAAATTTGAGACTAATAAAAACAAGTTGATAGATTGCTTTAAAGTGTTGAATGTAATTGCTGATCCAAATACAATTACATACAATCAATTACTAGTAGAGTCTGAGCTCAAAAGGCAAATTAATTCTAATCCCAATTCAAGATCTGATCCAAATCAAACTAACGAGTCTGGACCAGATTACAGTCACAAGATGTCTGCCGAAGAAAATTTTCTCAAATTATGTGGGTCTACCATAAACAAACCTTACGATGGAGATCCATTGTCACTTAACAGCTTTGTGGACTCTCTGAATTTGTTGAACAAAATGGCAAAGTCTGATGCTTTGAAGGAGATCTTGATTGAATTTGCGCTTACTAAATTGATAGGAACTGTTCGAGATGGAATAGTGGGTACACCGGGAACTGTGAATGAAATTATAGACGCAGTGAAAGCAGTAGTTAAACCAGAGAGCTCAAAAGTAGTTGAAGGAAAATTTCATGCATTGAGATTAGATCGTACGCCTGTACAAAACTTTTGTGACAAATCTAATGAATTAGCAGAACGTTTTCGCAGAGCACTCATTTTAGAGGGAATACCCCCAGAAAGAGCTGAAATTATGACTGTTGATAAAACAGTAGAAGTCTGCCGCTTGAACGCTAAATCCGATTTGATTAAGTCAGTGTTAGCATCTACTCCGTTTACCGATCATAAGGAGGTTGTTTCTAAGTTTATTTGTGAAATAAGTTCTCAACGACAAGAGAAACAAGTTCTTTCATACAGGGCTCAACGAGGAAATCCTAATAATTATAGAGGCCGTGGTAGAAATCGAGGTAATGGATATTCTCGAGGTAACAATCGTGGCGATCAAGTAAATTCTCAGACGTTCTACAATTCGAACAGGAATGACAATTCTAATAATAACTATTACCGGAGAAATAATAGATATAATGGTAGAAGTAGAGGCACCTCTAATAGAGGGTACCGCTCTAACAATTTTGATAATTCTAGTTATCCTGTCAGATATTTGGGAAACGAGGAAGCCCCCCAATGGGGACTGGGGGGGGAAAGCCAGGAAATAGTCCCTCAACGACTGGCAATAACAAATTGAAAACAGTGTATTCTCTTAATTCAAATTTTTCCGATTTCGTCATCTTATTTTCTAAATTAAATTACGAAGGCTCCACAATGTTAGTTGATACTCAAGCCGGAATTTCTCTTATAAAAATTTCTTCGATAAAAAATTATTTTAACGTGGCTAAGCGTATGAATGTAAATGATATAATCAGCATTAAAGGATTTACTAATGAAATAATATTATCCTTAGGAACGATATGCGTTGATTTTTATGTTGATAACGAAATTGTGCCAGCATTACTCCATGTAGTGCCAGATGATTTCGACATCCCTTCAGATGGGATTATTGGGAAGGATTTCCTTCATTTTTACAAATGTAGCATTGACCTGAATAAGATGACTCTTAATATTAATTTGAATGGCTACATTCTACCAATTCCACTACTGGAAGGCCCTGAAGATGATGTGATGGTTTTACCAGCGCGTAGTGAAGTAGTTCGTTCAATTAAATTATCTTCTGTAGGAGATGTACTGGTATTAGACCAAGAAATTGAAGAGGGTGTTTTGGTACCACGAACAATTGTATCATCATCAAATCCTTTAATACGGATACTGAACGTTAACACCTCCTACAGAGCAGTTAAAAAAAGTAGTTTCATTGAAACAGAGCCGCTTTCTAAATACGACATAGTCGATCTAAAACAAGCCAGCTCAAAAGAAAACAGAAAAACACAACTTTTTGAAAAACTCAGAAAGAATACAAACCCCTTATATAGGTCGAAAATGCAAAAACTGTGGGACAAATATCCTGACATTTTCACTTTAGATTCTGATAAACTGACAGTTAACAATTTTTACAAGCAAGAATTAAGAGTTGTTGATACAGAACCAGTTTATATAAAAAATTATAGGTTACCACACTCACAGAAAGAAGAAATAAATAAGCAGATCAAAAAATTTCTAGATAGCAATCTCATTGAACCTAGCCGTTCAAATTATAATAGTCCCATAATACTTGTCCCTAAGCCACCTCTCAATGGTGAGAAGAGATGGAGGCTCTGTGTTGATTACCGCATGGTTAATAAAAAACTTATTGCGGATAAATTTCCATTGCCTAGGATAGAAGACATCCTTGATAATTTGGGCCGTGCAAAGTTCTTTTCAATTTTAGACCTCTACGGAGGATTCCATCAAGTTCCTTTGGAGGAAACTTCAAGAGACATAACGTCATTTAGCACGGATAATGGGTCATACCGGTGGAAAGTTCTACCCTTCGGGCTGAACGTATCTCCAAATTCATTCAGTAGAATGATGTCTCTAGCATTCTCAGGAGTGTCACCATTGCAATGGTTCCTCTATATTGATGACATAGTAGTAGTCGGATGCTAAGAAAAGCACCACATGAAGAACCTCGAGTCAGCTTTTCAAGTTTGTGAAAAATACAACCTAAAACTGCATCCTGATAAATGTAAATTTTTTAAAACTGAAGTAACTTATTTGGGTCACATGTGCACTGATCATGGGATATATCCTGACCCGTCCAAAACCGAGGCAGTTCAGAAATATCCAGCCCCACAAGACAAAGATGCTGTAAAGCGTTTCGTCGCATTTATGAATTACTATCGTAAATTCATTCCGAATTTTGCTGCACTGGCAAAACCCTTGAATAACCTGGGACGGAAACGTACAGATTTCCATTGGACCAAAGAGTGTCAGGTTTCCTTTGATGAACTTAAGCAATGTTTATTGAATCCACCAATATTACAATATCCTGATTTTATGAAAGAATTCACATTGACAGTAGACGCCTCTAAATATGCAGTTGGTGCCGTATTAAGTCAGGAACATGAAGGACATGATTTACCTGTGTCCTTTGCGTCTCGAAGCTTTACCCAAGGTGAAATGAATAAGGCGAACATAGAAAAAGAATTAGCCGCAATTCATTTCGGAATTACCCATTATCGCCCCTATCTGTATGGATATCATTTCCATGTTAAAAGCGATCACAAGCCCCTGACGTATTTATTCTCGTTGAGAAATCCATCCTCTAAACTGACTCGTATAAGACTCGATTTGGAAGAATATAATTTCTCAATCGGACACATAAAAGGAAAAGACAACGTGGTAGCGGACGCGTTATCACGTATCACGATAGAAGAACTCAAACTGGTATCAGAACACTCTACTCAAGTAAATGTCATGACAAGAGCAATGAAAAGAAATATGAACAATGACAAAATTGAAAATGAAAAATCTAGAAGCCATGAAATTAATGAAAGTGAACTTAACTTACACGTATATGATGGCATTAACGATCGTAATAAACCATTGATAAAATTCGATATTAACGAAAATAAATTACAAATTTTTGAAAAAAGGAAGAAAATAATTGAAATAAATAGAAATGATATGGATCGACTAATAGCCATCCACTTTGAAAATAAAATACCTAGAAATATTGACAAATGTACAATACTTAAACTATTCTTGCGCAAAGTAGATGAGTTAGCCAATGACAAAAATGTGACACATGTGCAAATCCTTAACAATGACAAAATATTTCAATCATTTGGAATAGTTAATTTTAAAAATATTTGTAATGAAACGTTGAATAAATTGAAAATAATTGTAGTAAAACAACCAAAAATAATTAATTCGGAGGACGAAAAGAAAAAATTGATGAGTGAATACCATAATCATCCTATTTTTGGAGGTCATTCAGGCCAGAGACGCATGTACGCGAAATTGAGAATTAATTATTTTTGGAAAGGTATGAGAAAAGACATAGCTAAATATGTAAATAATTGCAGTAAATGTAAAATGAATAAACCTAAAAGAAAAAACGTTGAGCCATTAGTGTTAACAGATACTCCTCAAACATCTTTCGACACCGTTATTGTTGATACAGCAGGACCATTTAAGTTGACTCCGAATGGAAACAAATACATTGTTACTCTCATATGCGATTTGACGAAATATCTTATCGCTATTCCTATTAAAAATAAAGAGGCAGAGACAGTGGCACGTGCCATATTCGACAACTGTATACTTATTTATGGTCCTATGTCTAAAATATTGTCGGATAAGGGTACTGAATATTTAAATGAATTGTCCCGAGAATTATATAAATTGCTAAGTGTTGAATATCGTCAATCAACAGCTTACCACCACGAAACGGTAGGATCTATAGAAAGAAGCCATAGGGTCCTAAACGAGTATTTGAGGTCATATGTGAACGAGGAATTGGATGATTGGGATGATTATTTAAGATACTTCACATACTGTTACAACATCACTCCTCATACTAGTTTAGATATGCGATACTCACCATTCGAATTAGTCTTCGCAAAGTCACCAAAATCATACGACTTTCTCTTAAATCATAAGATAGATCCAGTTTACAATTTTGACAATTATGCAATTCAAGTAAAATTTCAATTACAAAGAATGCACAAGATGGCTCAACATTTTTTGAAATTGAACAAAGAAAGAAGTAAAGTTAGATATGATGAAAAAGTTCATCAATTAGATTTTAAGATAAATGATAAGGTATTAGTAAAAAATCATGATAAGCATAAGTTAGAACCAGTATATTCTGGACCATTTACACTTAAAGAAGTTAAAACATCTAATGTAGTCTTGGTCAATGACAAAGGAAATGAACAGGAGGTTCATAAAAATAGGCTAGTTAAATATTGTCAGAGTTAAATAAGATAATTATTTCAATTAAATTACTTTATATATTATTTTGATAATACTTTATTAATTATGTTTTAATTCTTAAAAAGCAATTCTTACAAAAAGACAAAAAAAAAAAAAAAAAAAAATAATAATAATAATAATAAAAAAAAAATAAATAAAAAAAAGTGAAGACGAAGAAAGTATACTCTAAATTTTGTTTGGCATTCTAAATTTTGTTTTCGTGTAAGTAAATTTTTGAAAAAAAAAAAATTTATTCCACTCTTCTAAAAGGAGGGAGGTGTAATGTAATTGTCTACATTTAGGCAATTACATTATACAGTACACAGTTATTATATGCATGTAGAGAGAGTGGGGAGACTGTACTTTTAATTTATTAATTGTCTTGAATAAAATTAGTCTTTGGCAAACCACTAAAGAGTTCGGTTGTTTTACTTAATAATACGATCCTGAAAATATTGAAATTGAGAAGTTTTCTGATCATGTTGAAACCCTATTGAAGTCACCGGAACATACACTGAAATATACGCTAAAAAAAGAACGACAAAGATGATGAACAAGGTCCTCTTTTACGAAAGAAAAAAGACGATAGTGGAACTACAGGTAATAAAGTTTCAGTATACTTAGTTAAAAGTTAGTAATTTTCATTCCAGACGATTGCAACAAAAACGAGTTTGGACAATGGGCACTTCATCATTTAATTAACGGACAAAATCAGAGTGAAGACGATTTGCGAAAAAAAATTATTTTCATTTAAAATATATTTGTTATTGTGCTAACAAAAACGTATTATTATGAATACAATTAAACTTTTTTTAAATTAACCCAACCCATTACGATTATATTCTCACGCACTTTATTCCTTCAATAATTTTTTTAAAGCAGTACATTCACTTTGTTGTATATTCAGTAGAAGTTCCGCAGGCCATTAATTTTGTGGTACAATCGTTGTATTGCTGACGCAATGCTCCATAACTAGCATGTCGATGACCGTATATCTCGTAACAGGCCTCGAGTTTCGAATATGCATCCCTGTACTTTACAATTTTGTAGTGAAATCTGTTGTTTACGGAGCTTATACGGGCGTGTTCGTTTATATGCAATAATTTCTCCTCTGGATACAAATGCATATGCTGCTCAATGTGATAGAGCAATCGACGATCACTTCGATAATCTTCATAATACGGCTGACAACCCATTAAGACATTATAACAGTGCCATGCTCTTTTTGTAAAATCTTTTTCATACGGATCAGTTAGAGCGTCATATGGACCAGAACATTCAAAGTGTGTTATAATGAAATTTTGGATAGATCTCATACATAAGTTCATTATTGATTCTGATTATTTCATCCGTTTATGTTACACTGATAGTCAGCTTGACTTCAGCTTTGACTCCGGCAATATTTTCGCCTTACGAAGATAAAGTCCGATGTGCGTTAAAATACGCACTCTTTGAATCGACGTTAACTGGCGACTCATCATTGAAAGTTATTAATTTGGAATTCACATTTAACTCGTAATTGTCAATCAATTCTTCCGGTAAGCAGTCGAATTCACTACAACGAGAATACACAAGTACAAGTATGACAAAGGTAAAAAGTTCTTTTGCGAAAATCATTTTGCTAATTGTGCAATTATTGACTGAATTCTATTTAATGCATTTTCGCGTATTTATATTATACGATAAGGTTTTCTAATTGTTTATTTGGGTCAGAAAAAATGATTTTATTATCTCGATAATGCTTTCATACTTTGTTGCAATTCATTTTATTTGCTTAGTGCAAAGACAAAAATATAATTTTCTTCCTGAAGTACCAAAACCGTCACATTCACTCACCAAATTTAGTACCGAAAGAGCAACATTCTCCGACACTTTTTTCTCTCAATTTTCATTCCCGCTTATGTCATTTTCGATCCTATCTTTATTCTTTCCCAGATGTGTCATGTACTATAACAAATGAAAATGCTACACATGTGATATTAAATGCGATCTCGCATCAGATTTTGTGATATCGCATGCGATCTCGCATTATATTTTGTTATATCGAATGCCATCTCGCATGTGATATTGTGATATCGCATGAGATTTTGTGATATCGCATACGATCTCGCATGTGGTATAGAGATCGCAGCTGAATATGGCGTGCAAATCTGTTGTTATGTTTTGTTCGGAATGTGACTTTGGTACTCCAGGAAGAAAAATAGTATACATACCACGGATCGAAAAGGTGTGTTTTAGACCCAGGTGGTGAAAACGTCCAGGGATGGAGCGACGCGAAGCGGACACACCTTTTCGATCCTTGGTATGTAACATACTATTTATCATCTCGACAAAATATTTTGCTTTCATACTTTGTTGCGGCTATTTATTTAAACGATGTAAATGTATACTTTGTTGCAAATGAGAAGAGTGCTATTTGCGACGCAACCTACACATTTCAGATTGTACAAGATGATTCTTGGTAATTTAAAATAATTTTTGTTGATAATTTCATGCTTTTCTATTATGGAAATAGTTTTTTTGTTTTCCTATGAGAATTTTTAGTATAAAACAAAGAACGAAAAGTGCATTGGTCACAGTTTTTGTTTTCAATTCTTGTAGTGCATAACAGAAGAAAATTTTGTCAAGATGAAATTATTGGTAAAATGGTTTTTTTTACTGTGAATAAGTGTAATCTGAAGAAATTATTTTCTTTTTTAAAGATCGTTCTCGCTGTAGCAACCATTGTGCTTGCGGTAAATGAAGAAATCACGGTCATTTGCCCCGTAGGATACGTAGATTGCAAGATCTGCAAACAGGACAAGTGCACGGTTATGTGCGTAACGCAGTAGCAACCATTATCGTGCTCGCGGCAAATGAATTAAAAACCGTAATTTGTCCTGTCGGCTATGTGGATTACAAGATCTGCAAGCAAGACAAATGCACGGTTATGTGCATCACGGAGAAAAATGAAACATTGCCTACAACAAATAAAACAAACGTGGAACGACATATTGGCGATAGTATTGTCAACATAATACGGGTGAAAACACGGATTTGGATAGCACGCTATTCATTTCCATACGAAAAGATAAAAATAAAAAAAAAAATTGAAAATGTTAATGAAATGAACAAATCTAAAGTTGAACGGACTAAAGAAGCTCGGGAGATTACCACACGAAAAGGTAGATGAATGGATTGAGGAGTTCGAGTTAACCTCAACAACCTGCAAATGGAACGACGCAAGAAGTCATCACTGGTTCCATTTTGGTTTGGTTTGGTAGTTACTTTTAATCTGAGCACTGAGGTCATCCTTTGTTGGGCCCATTGTGCGTGTCCTCAGCCGTTACTAAATTTAAATTTGATTTTAGGACATTCGGAGTTAGTTCTGGGGAATTTGGTCTATGGACACTGTTTTCTCAAAGTTAAAAGCTTAACTCAGGCTAAACATTCATTGTACAATTTTGTGATGGATATGCAACTCAATCTCGATTGTTGGTTTCATATTACGCAGCAAAATAAATTAATTATTGATGAACAACTTTCAGAACGTCTCACAACAAAATAAACTTAAACTTAACACTCGTCGTCTTCAGACGACGCCAATAAAATATTTGAAAATCTATTTTGACTAACGACATACCCCGACTGCTTCGGCTTGCTGTCACGATCACTGTCAAAGCATCGATCCAGTCGACGACAACGTTGCGGCGTTCGGCTTGACATATCACCACCACCACTGGATCTCGGCTTGCTTAGCCATTTGCTACGACTAAATGATGTCGACACACTTGTTGAACTTCCTGCCACCGATCGGTTCAGTAAATCGCGTATTTCGGGCCGTTTCTTTGGCGTTACCTCTTGTGACGATGCACATTTCGTTACACTCAACACATTATCACTAACGATTGGCGGTTCGACGCGGCTCACAATTTCTGGAGTGAGGGTCTCTTCCGAATCGGTTAAGTAGATCACATTGTCAAACACTTCGTTCACAGTTATTTCAAAGGTGGGTGGCGGAACCGAACTAGCGTCTTCGTTTGTCGCTATAAGTTTTTGTCTTGCCGTATTCACGTCCGATGAAACGCGGTCTTCGTCAAACTGATCGAAAATCGATTGCACTAGAGTATAGGTTTGTTGATTATTTGGTGTACTCGTCGCACTATTTATCAGTTCTGCACTACTACGCATGGCAATCTGACCATTCGGTATGTCTATAGAATTTTGTGAGCACAAATTAGATGCAGACGAACTGTCGCAATTCTCAAATAAATCCGGCGATGCGCGAGGAGTTGTCGACACATTTCGTACAGTCGATTCGGACGAAATTGAAATAATGGCTGGTGGTTCGCTGATCAATTGCACATCGCTGGATGGTCGACGGTTTAAAAATTCCAACCCGTCGTCCTCTTCATTATCCACAACGATATTTGGCACAATGTTGGGCTGGGCGAACTTTCCATTGACTTGGTGTGGATTTTGAAAGAACGGAAATTTCAGGCGCTCAAGCACAACGCTAACTTTGGATTTTTGTATCGATTCGATCAACGATTCCTCTTGGTGTCTTTTGTCGGTAGCCTTAGACGCTGTGTCTTTACCATCAGATGACGTCCTCGTCTCCTTTCGCGAATCCCTTTTCGTTTTCGCCTTCCGACAGCTTCTCGGACCCGAACTGTACTCATTCAGCTCACTGATTTTGTGCAGTCGTTTCGCTGACCGCGTCAATATTTTCGATTTCCACAATTTCGATCTGGTCACCCGCGGAGACGGTGAAATGTACGCACTGTTTGTATTGGTTTCGATTACGGTTCTATGATGCGAACTGCTCAACAGCGTCTCCGAACAGCATTGATTATGTTGGGATGATGCGTCTAATGGACTAGTGAATTCGTTCCGTAAATTGCTTAACGTTGACAGCAACATTTGTCGATCGTTTGTATTTAGCTGGGCCGTATCGGCAGGATCTTGGTAACACTTGAACTCGGTAGATTGTGACGTATCTTCAGTGTCTGATTCAAAAAGCAGCGGGGACATTTGATACGTGTCACGGTTGTACAGCATGTAGGACGGTTGTTGGCGTCGAATATCTCCTGAATCCGTTGAGTCGACACGAATCGGTGTGGTGAAATGGTCTCTCGGCTCCTGTGACCTCATCGTTTTGTGGTGTTGTCTTAATTGGTGATAAGCTAGAACATAAAATAAAATTGAGTTAGCAAAGAAAGTCAAGTAGGTGTGGAACTATAAGCTTCAAGTTACGATACGGTCAGGCGTAATCTCACTTAAGTTTCGTTAAATGATTCGTTCATTCTATAAACAAATTTTGAACGTGGATGGCATTTCTTAACGTTCTTGAATAGATATTTTAGTCGCTTGCTAGTCAAAAATTTTAATCTGGAACAAGACTGGTTGAAGGAACTGCTCCTTCGGGGAGTAGGAGGATGAAGGTGATGATTTGGATGTATCATAAGATACGACAAGAAAGTTAATGCAAGGTTTTTCTCATTGCTCATGCCGACTGTAGGTAAAATTATGTTCATTATGTTCATCGCAGTGTAAAACAAGTTTTATTCAAAAGTCATTTGTCTCAAATTCTGAATGCTGATTTGAAAGCGGAAGTCGCGATGTGGAAAGTTTTAGCCTACATTTGTGTGTCTCGTATTTAATTTTTGATAATATATTTTCATCAGAATACTTTTGAAAATAGGTTTCTGGTGAAAAAATATCATTAAAAATAAACGCCCAAATGTATGTTTTTCCTCAAAGCAATCGATATCGATGCCTCTTAAGATGGATGCACCATTTGCAAATTTTATAGCCTACATTTATGCGGAAAAATAATCGTTTTTTGATTATTTCTCTGAACCAACATTTTTGTTTTTAAAAAGTGAGTCATAACTTGGAGAAAGCTGTGCAGATTACATAAATTCACACAATCTGCAAAGGTTTCTCCAAGTGGGATAAGTTATCACCCACAAACCACAACTTTTCCTTTAAAAGTAACACATTTTTGTTTGCTTTAATGGTTTTTCTTCTCCAAAAAAAAGATTTTGGTTCAGAGAAACCGTAAAAAAAACTAATATTTTTTCGCCTAAATGTAGGCTACACATTTGCCAAGGGTCCATTGCTCTTTAGAGTACCGGTCGAGAAATTTTTGAATGAGATTCGCCACAAATTGTCGGGAAAGTTTTTTTTTGCTATTACGTCGAATTTCGAATTTGAAAAAATTCACATTTGTAAACGTCAGGCCCTCAGATTTAGAACTTTTGTTCGCAGCGATAAGTAGCTCAACTTTGAAGTGAAATCTCAGACAGTCGGTGCATCATGACTAAGGTCAAATTAAGCTTTATTTAACTCAAAATTTCATGAGAACTTCACAACAAAAGAGTTTTTGAAAATTGGATGGAAAATGTGACGAAATTTTCATTTTATTGTTAGTAAATCCTACTCAAAAATCGCTCGGTAAGGGTACCACTCTTCTAGAAACACTATGTATTTTGTAGATGAAAACCCCTGAACTAGGATATCTGGAAATATCACAAGATATCACAATTGGCAGATGTTGAGGAACGTATTGTTTGGAAAATGGATGAAAAATGTATTGAAAGAATCTAAACGGAAGAAACCCGAATCTGCCACTTGTGACGCAAATTTCTTTTTGTTAAATTTTCTTTCTCAATTTTTTTGGGTCAATTTTTTGTTGATAAAACGTTTGCGTACGACGCACAATGCGTCACCCTTAGCTATATCAGTTATTTTGTAAGTAAGATAAAGAACTTGCGTCACATTTACCCTTTAAGGGTTTTTCGACTGATAGCTAAATACACTTCTCCGATAACATGCATGCATATAACGTTGGGTATACTATACATACAGGCCAGGTACACATTAAATGAAAATTCATAGCACTCAAATGATTCAAATGGCACTGTACACCTATAAAAATTTTGTCCAGCTCAGCTGTAGTCGTTGTACGAATGTACTGTACAAATTCGGGACAAGTACATTATTCCATTGACTGAAAGTCAGGGTCTTACACCAGAAAATACCGAAATATGTGGGTAACAAAAAAGTTCACTGTGATTGAAATGTATGAAATGGTATGAAAAACGTTAAATGTGGGTAACAAAAAATCGTTGAGGGCACGATAACTTGAGTAATTTTCAACCAATTTGGATGATTCTTTTTTTTAAATTTGTGGAAGTAAAATACCGAGGCTAAGTTCGAAGATGGGCTATGTGGGACGAAGGATCTGGAAGCTATCCCAGAAAAACAGGATTTTACACTGTTGATTATAGCCTCAATCGAAAAAGATTACTTTGATGAAATTTGATTTTGTTGCGTAGAGTGTGTAAATCGTATAAGTATGTTTTCGATAATGTGCCTGAAACAAGTAGAAAGAAAAATTTCGGCACTACATGCCCAGCCTCTAACCAGTAAACATTTCTTGTTAGTGAACTGCTAATAATTTGATAGTTGACTATCAATTTGATAGTTGACTATCAATTTGATAGTTGACTATCAATTTGATAGTTGACTATCAACTTGATAATTGACTACAGTCGAGGAAATTTAGATTTCGGGTTTTCCAAAGGTATTAATCTTATTTAACCCACACTTTATCCCACAACAATGGAATCCACAAATTTAAATTTAGTTAACTCAGCGGTCGCAATGACGGCGCTGCAGTCACGATTTCAAAATGTGATATAGGGTGGATAAACTAAATTTTGGTTTTAGCTACATTTTCTCTTGGTTTTTAATTATTACATCAGGCTTCTAAATTAAAAGTACCTTTATGCAATATAAACCGTTTGAGTTTGAAAAAAGATGTTTTGTATCAGTGAACGATATAGGAAAGCGTTCAGTACGTCTCAACATACAAAAGAACGTAAAATTTAATTGTACATTTAGCCACCCTACGTCCGTCATCGCTTCTATTGTCTTCAAAAACATATTGTGTGCTTGTCATGATATGTATCAGACGTTTGTTTATTTATGTGTCTCATCTAAAATGCTGGCCAGCAAAATTTTGATCATTAAATTCAACGGCCAAATTGATCTAAATGTTAAAATAATTGTGAATAATAGTGAAGTTAATGTGGTTTTGTTTTCTCTTCATAAAGGAATTTGCATCAGTTCGATGTAAAGTGCGGAGCACCATTAGAAAAAAAAACTTGTCGCTGAAGAATGATCAAAAAGTTGCTGGACGCAATAGCTTCAACTAATGCTTTGCAGGATATAGAATCAAAATTAGAGAAACACCAAGAGCCGTCCATTTGAAATCTTCATCATCATCATTTCAACTAAAGGTTTTTTTTAACGAAACGGAAGTTCGCTCGCAGATTCGGATCGGAACATCTCATTCGTTTTCGCTAAAGCTCGTAGCCGTCATTAATCATGATTCCCATGAAGAATCGCCAAAAATAAAAAATTGGCAAGGGATGAAGAAACGCCGGCAAAAACAAAGAATGATAAATTTGTCTTTGTTGCGTTTCTTCACACTTTGGCGATTCTTCGTGGTGATTAAACAAATCCTTGGAAATTTATCCTTTTACGAAATTTATCTAAAAGGCGTTATTTGTTCGAAGCTAGTGAATCTATCCTTTTATAAAAGTTACGAAATGCTGCCTGGTTCGATCCTAAGGAAACTCTTATTTTACGTCAGGTAACGGCATCTTGTTCGATCCTAGGGAATTCATACTTTAACGAAAGATCCCGAGGACACTATCATTTTACGAAAGATAATGTAGAGACATTTCAAAAACGTATTTCTACACTTTGGCGTTTCCTCACACTCTCGCGATTTTTCTCTTCTTCTCTTCACACTCTATCGATTTTTCTTGGCAATTCATCATTATGGTTGATTTGTTAAATCAACAAGAAAAATCGCCATAATGTGAAGAAAAACCAAGAAATATCGCCAAAGAGTAAAGAAACTCCAAGGATCATAGAGAATTGAAAATTTGTCTTTATGGCGTTTCTTCACACTTCTGAGACTTTTCTTGATGATTTAACAAATCAACTAAATATGATGAATTGTCAAGAAAAATCGCCAAAGTGTGAAGAAACTCCAAAATATGACAAATCGCCAAACAATACAATATTGTCGATTTGACTATAACTTTTATTTAGAAAAAGATTGTACGGGACAGTATGTACTGCATATCATATAATTCCTCTCTCTTGTATTTATCTGTGTTCTACGAAGCCGAAATATAATTTCGGACTACAAGTAAACCGTCTCGACTGCCCAGTAGTTATTTTCCTAAGTTCCTAATGAGTGCAAAACGGCTATTTCAACATTAGTTAGGAAAGCATAATTTTTATGTGAATGTTTCTGAGGTTTTCCATCTTAATATTTTCATGAAGTTACAAATAATCCACAGAAAATTTTATTACCCTAGAACGAGGTCGGAAATACATCAAATAAATCAAATAGAAAACAGACTTGGAAATTGTTATTTTGTCTAAAAGTTGATATTAAAATTCTTTGGAAATCGTAAATCGCATAATTGCATGAGCAGGCATCTCAGGATTATAAATCAGGAACTTTGAAGTACGTCATATATTCATATTCTTATCTTATTCCTGACCAGATTCTGTTTTCATGATTGAGCTCAATCATGAGCTTCACTTATACAAAGAGTTGAATTTATTTCCTATGCCAATTACAATTTGGCGAAAAAGAATGTTCCGAATCTGCGTTTCGTTTAAAAAAAAAGCCTTTAGTTGAAATGATGATTGTGAAGATTTCAAATGGACGGCTCTTGGTATTTCTCTAATTTTTATTGTATATCCTGCAAAGCATTAATTGTAGCTACTGCGTCCAGCAACTTTTTGATCATTCTTCAGCGACAAGTTTTTTTTTTCTAATGGTGCTCCGCACTTTACATCGAACTGATGCAAATTCCTTTATGAAGAGAAAACAAAACCACATTAACTTCACTATTATTCACAATTATTTTAACATTTAGATCAATTTGGCCGTTGAATTTAATGATCAAAATTTTGCTGGCCAGCATTTTAGATGAGACACATAAATAAACAAACGTCTGATACATATCATGACAAGCACACAATATGTTTTTGAAGACAATAGAAGCGATGACGGACGTAGGGTGGCTAAATGTACAATTAAATTTTACGTTCTTTTGTATGTTGAGACGTACTGAACGCTTTCCTATATCGTTCACTGATACAAAACATCTTTTTTCAAACTCAAACGGTTTATATTGCATAAAGGTACTTTTAATTTAGAAGCCTGATGTAATAATTAAAAACCAAGAGAAAATGTAGCTAAAACCAGAATTTAGTTTATCCACCCTATATCACATTTTGAAATCGTGACTGCAGCGCCGTCATTGCGACCGCTGAGTTAACTAAATTTAAATTTGTGGATTCCATTGTTGTGGGATAAAGTGTGGGTTAAATAAGATTAATACCTTTGGAAAACCCGAAAACTAAATTTCTTCGACTGTAACAACTTGATAGTTGACTATCAAATTTGATAGTTGACTAACAACTTGATAGTTGACTATCAAATTTGATAGTTGACTAACAACTTGATAGCTGACTATAAACTTGATAGTTGACTAGCAACTTGATAGTTGACTATCAAATTTGATAGTTGACTAACAACTTGATAGTTGACTAACAAATGTAATGCGTCTATTACCAAAGAAAGATGTTTTTTTTACTCAAGGTCTTACGGCAGAAAAATGTCATGAGCACACTATGATTGAAAAGTGTAGGAAATTTTATGAAAAACGTTAAATGTAACCATCATTCTTTGTAGGCAATATAAGATATAAGTCATTCTCAACAAATTTCTGAATATTTTTTTTAAATTCATTATTCCAACAATCAAACAAAATATGTTACAACTCCCATACGAGTGTGAAGTTTAATTCTCACGAGTCGTAATAATTTTATGGGATATTATATTCGACCAATAGAAAAATTCAATTTTACCGATAAAAATAATAAAATACCGATAGAAATGTGGTACATGTCGCTGGCACCTCTTCAGTAAATCAGTAAAAAGTAAAAAAAAAATTGTCTTTCGTTCACTCTTTGTCGATTTTGGAAATATAAAGCAAAGGCGGGTCGTTCCTAGCGAATTCATCCTTTTACAAAATGTAACGAGAAGGCGTTTTGTTCGTTCCAAGGGAATTCATCCTTCTACAAAATGTAATGAGAAGGCGTTCTGTTCGTTCCTAGGGAATTCATCCTTTTACAAAATGTAACTTAAAGACGTTTTGTCGTTTTCTGAATCGACAAAAGTGAAGAAACGAAAAAAAAAATTAAATAATTTATCGGTCGTTTATTACCATCCACATTTTATTCACGAGTGACGGTTTTGTAAAATACCGGGGACTTCCTTTTTGTACAAAACTGTAAGAGAAGAACATCTATCGGTTTTTTTTTTTAATTTTTACCAAAGTGAAAGAGTCCTCTCATCGTTCCACATTTGTAAAACTTCGCATCTGCTCTGATTAAATTTGACAAAATGGCAATCAAACAGAATAATAGATAGCTCATACGAGTGGGAAGTTTGCGGCCAGAGTGAAGCGAGGGCCGTAATTCACACGAGTCGCATTTTATTTACGATTTGTGGTTGATTGAAAATCTTGCTACAAATTTACAAGAAAAATGAGAACTCAAAGATCATTCGGTCTTCGAAGGTTTATTTGAAAAACTTTTTCTGTCAAATTTCGTTGTAATGTTTACAGTAATCGATATATTAAATGTAGGCATTTGTATCAGTGATGCTTCGGAAGTTCAACAATGAAATTGGTCAAAAATATGTTGAAAAAAATTGTCAGTCAAGGGACTTGACCCGCCCAAAAGGTGGGACCTAGTGAAAGAAAATACCCTTAAATGTCCGTAACGCTAAGTTCACTTTGATATTTTGAAAATGTTCTACATTGGCAAAAAACGTTAAATACAGAAAACGTCCGAAAACGGACTCGATAACTCGAGTAATTCTTTAACAATTTGCTAAATTTTGGTTTTAATAGACGGAGAATGAAAATCATGAGGTTAAGTTCGTAGATGGGCAATATTGGGGTAATGAGATGGGAGTAATTCTCAAGAGAATTTTATTCCTTGTTACCGCGATAACTTCCCTAATTCTTATCAGATTTTCAAAATTTTTGTCTTAATCGACGAAGATTGAAACTCTTGAGGCTGAGTTTGCAGATGGATAATGTTCGAACAACGAGATGGGAGAAATTCTACACAGACGCTTTTTCTTGTTACCGCGAGGTAACTTGAGTAATTTTTACCCGATTTTCAATTTTTTTGTTTTAATTGACAGATAATGATATTGGAGTAGTGAGTTTGGAGTAATTGTAAACATAACTTGTTATACCACGACATTTTTGCAACGGATTTCCAGAAAAATTTCTTATTTGACAAGTAGTGAAATTCTGGATTTATTGTCTAACAATTTAGATGTACTTCCCAAAAAAGTTTTTGCTTGCTTGAGTAGGAGTAATTCAAAGAGGCTTCAAAAATCAATTTCGTCCAGTAGCGTAATTCATGTGGTTAAACTCGAACAGTAAATTTAAAAGGACTAGTAATCTGGTATATACGAAATTTTTTACGTGAAATAGTATTCTTAAAAGATTTTTTTTCGTTCCTAAAATGTTTGAACGAGTGTGAACTTTGCGGCCAGAGCGAAGCGATGGCCGTAATTCACACAAGTTTTATTTTTTCAATCTATTGATCTATTACTTCATTTGATCGAAGATTTTCAAAGATTGATTTCAGAAATCTTTTACTTCATTTCTTTTGACCACGTTTTTTGCTGTTACAAGACCTCATTTGTCGATGCTTGTCTTTTATTATTGCTGTCGTTGTCGATAGCAGATGACAGCCGTCTGTAACATGTTAAAAGAAATTTTTTCGTTCCTAAAGTGTTTGTACGAGTGTAAACTTTGCGGCCAGAGCGAAGCGAGGGTCGTAATTCATATGAGTATTTTTTCAAGAGGTAGGCAAGAAATGCGCCACCTGTTCAGCGCTTCTAGTAGACTATATAGGAGACTCATATTAGGAGTAAGACATCGCCCGCTGGCTCAACTCATAGCTCTTTTTGTTTCTTCATGAAATTAAATAAATATGAGTAAAATGAAGCATGTGATGACTGCTGTTTTCTAAATAAAAGAGACATCACCTTTTCTGTGACTTTAATTTTGTGATCTCAAAAACACCACCTCATTTAACCTGTCACAGACAGAAAGCATATTAACAGTTTTACTAGCTGATCTATTACTTCATTTGATCGAAAATTTACAGAGATGATTTCAGAAATCTTTTACTTCATTTGTTTTGAACATGCTTTTTGCTATATAAGACCTCATCAGTCAGAGCTTGTCGTTTATTCTTGCTGTCGTTGTCGATAACAGATGACAGCCGTCTGTAACAGAAATTATAGAAAAAAATAGCCAGTCAAGGGACCTGACCCACCCAAGAGGTGGGGCCTAGTGTTAACCCGATGAGACCGACTGGGATACCTGTTGTCCCAGCTTGCATCCCTTTGCATCATTGCTGCATCCTGTAGGCATCTTTCACAAGATTTTGCATCCCAAAAAATTTTTTTAAAAAGAAATGAATTTATAGGGTTAACGTAGCAGTAATATTTACAGTACAGCTGTATCAATGTACAGTTGGGCGAACATTGGTTGTCTCATCAAAAAATAAAAGTTGTACGGAAAATATTATTCAGAGTTCATAAATTTTCATCTTTAAACTATTTAGTACGTTTATTTACGTCAACTTATTTTAAAAAAAAAAAACTGCCGTCCGTGCGATTCGAACTCGGGACCTCCGACACTCCAGTCCTCCACCTTACCCATGTCCCAACTCAGTACTTGTGTTTGGAAGACATTATGGGAAAGCTATCTTATAACCATCGTACGTCTCCACTGTACTGTCTTGCTGAACATTAATGTTCAGTTGATCAGTATTGTGAAATTGAACTTTAAAAGTTCTCGTATTTTAATACTGTTGTGTGGTAATGTAATTTCCAAATGTTCAAGAAGGAAGTTTTTTTTCTGTAAATTATTTGTAAGGAAATTGTAACACTTAAGTCTTCTTCTCCTATTCTATAATTCTAAGAATAAATATTTTGAAAGAAAAAGTTAAGTTTCCGGCAGATGGGCTTTTGTCACATATTATTTAGACACCCAACAGTCTGACAGAAGCTTATTAAAATTAAGGGTAGCATAGTCAATTTTACTAATACGTCATTACTGTCTCGCTCAAAAGCGGTTAAAACGCAACTATAGTACTACACATGTGTACGTCAAATTTGTTATCCTTTGTTTGCAGACTTCAGTTTTTTCATTTCATGATTTTGTATGCGAATGAAAACTAAAAGTGAGAAATTTTTCTTAGGAAAAGCTGTTTATTCATTTTTTTGAGCAAACTGTTTGAAAATGTGTTAAGAATCGATTGCGTGGATTTACTTAATCAGTGCCTTTTTCTCACAAGCATCGAGGCTGAGTTTTTTCGCCGGCTACATTTATGACAAAATTCGTGGAATAACGTGTGCTCCTTAAGTGCTAACTTTCGAACAGAAGAGAAAGATTGATATTTACGAATGTCAAAAAATAGGTTTATAGTGTAACAAAATCATTTACCAAGTCATTTATTAAAAAAATTTCTTGAGCCTTCATTATTCAAATACGTTATTATTCAAAACTTGAATTTCTGAATTTAGTAGGGGGGCATTTCGTCAAAAAAAAGTGATTTGCCTTCCTATGGATTTTATAAAAAATGTTTTGATGGGATTATTTTGAGTATTATTAGTAGTCAAAAAAACACTAATTAGAAAAATTCAAGGTCAACAAGGTTTTTTTTAACAAACAAAATTTCACCCGCCAATATAAAATCAGCGGTACAATATAAACACTTCATTTCTTCCATTATTTTCAACGGAGATTGTGTATAAAATATAAAATTAATTAAACAACACGACATTTACGTGGAATCATCATCGAAAATTAAACTTTCGCGTACTTTGTTAACGTAGGTACTAGATTCGAAAAAACGATTCTTCTTCTTCTTCTACATATACGTCGGTTCATTATTCGTATGTACAAATGCACGCATGAATGAAGAACCGACGTATAGAAGAAGAAGAAGAATCGTCATTAAGTGCATCTTGTACTTACCTTAACAAAGCTCGCGAACGTTCATATTTCGGATTCCACGTAAGTGTCGCGTTATTTAATTAATTTTATATTTAAAATTATGGAAGTTTTCACGACCACTACATTCAAACTGGCATTCATTCAGCTATAGTGTACATTGTCCATCTGAATGGTACTTTGAATCTGTCACAAATCATGTACTGCTCTGCTGTACAAATTCGGGACAAGTACATTTGTTAACGTAGCAGTATATTTGTTAACGTAACAGAACAGTAGTACATCTTAGCTGTACATAGTACTGTCATTACGTTCAAAATTCAGCAATTACGTACAATATACAGATATGCTGAAAACTAATGTTCAGCTGTGTAGTAAAAAGAACTGCACGGGTACCATACCCAAATATTTTTTTTTTATAGGTGTAGTTTTAATCTGACTTGATTAATAACAAATTCAAGGTTTTAAATGAGGAGGTTACGCCGATCACTGGGACCGTTATCGCTGAACTTTGCTGAAATTTTTATAGAAAATTTTAGTGGACATTTTTGGGTGTTTCGAAAAAATTTTTGGTTCAGATAAATCATCAAAACGAGCCATCAGAACAGTCGGAGCGTTTGCTGCGACTGAGCCCCGCACAAACCCGCATATCTATTGCGTACGTGACCCTAGTTCACGCCCGATAATGTAATTAAAGTAAAATTATTATGAAATGTGTTAATCTTAGAACTTGCGCATAGCGCAATTACGAAGCCCCGTACGACGTTCCTTTCAAAATTTTAATTTATTGTGTATAAATACATTACAAATTAATTGAGTATCGGCCTCAGTCCGAGGACTTAAATTTAAAATATTTTCAACAACATTCTATTCGGTGTTCGATTACCATTCAAATGTAACAAAAATTACGAAAAACGGATGAAATTTACTCGAGTTCTATGTAAAATACACATAGGGCCCTAGTAGCGCCCTTAGTCCAAGGACCCAAATTTAATTTTTTTTCAACAAAATTCTATTCGGTGTTCGACTACCTTTTAAATGAAACAAAAATTAGGAAAAACGGATGAAATTCACTTGTGTTATAAATGCAAAGTACACATAGGGCCGAGTAGCCTTTTACTTCTAAGGCCCTAACTCACGGTCCACTCACCCAATTTACAATTTTTTTTTCCTGGATTGGTATTAACAACACCTTCCATCGATTTCCATCGTTTATTTTGCCATAAATATCACCAAAAGACCTTAAATCACTTAGGTGACCCTTACTCACGAAGGGCCGACCCGAATATGCCCATCTTCGAACTTAGCCTCACTATTTCGACTATCCTATCAGGGATTTTTTTTTAAATCGGATTTGATTTACTCAAGATATCGACGTGATAGACAGACGGACAGACAAAATTTTTATTGCGGATTCGTCATCTATGAACATAGGCAAACACTTTATCCTTACTGTCTGCTTCGAATTCCGTCAATTACACACGGCATCGTAATCCTTTGTACTTCGTACGGGGCTAAAAGCGAACATTTTCCTGCCTAAATGTAGGCTACAAATTTGCAAAGGGTACATTACTCTTAGAAAGTAAAATTAAAACAAGGCATCAGAACAGTCGGAGCGTTTGCTGCGACTTAGCCCCGTACAACCCGTAATCCTATTTCGTCCGCAACCATAATACGTCCGTAGCCCTAATAAGCCCGGAACCCTAATACGTCTACAACCCTCTAATGCGTCTGTTACCAAAATGCAAGTCAAGTTGGGCATTGTCAAATTTACTGAAACTGTTCATTTTTAAAATTGCGCATAGCGCAATTACGAAAGCCCGTACGAAGTACCTTTCAAATAAAACCAACAATTTACGACATTATTTTAGAAACCCAAAATTTTTTGCCAACTTTCCATTGGGTATTCAATTACCTCTCAAATGAAACAAAAACTAGCAAAATCGGTTGAGATTTACTCGATTTATGTGCAAAAAGCACTTAGGGCCGAGTAGCGGCCTTAGTGCAAGGGCCCAAATTTGAAACTTTTTTTGCCATCATTCTATTCGGCATTCAATTATCTCTCAAATGAAACAAAAACTAGCAAAATCGGATGAGATTTACTCGATTTATGTGCATAAAACACTTAGGGCCGAGTAGCGGCCTTAGTCCAAGGGCCCAAATTTGAAACTTTTTTCGCCACGTTCTTTTCGGTATTCAATTACCTTCCATAAAAAACAAAATCTAGCAAAATCGGATGAGATTTACTCGATTTATGTGCAAAAAACACTCAGGGCCAAGTAACGACCTTTGAGCCCTCCCAACTAGCCCACGTTGCATCTTACCCAAAAACAATGTTCAGCAACTTTGTTCTACTCGTCAATACCTTTCATTTGATATATCACAAGCAGCTATTGCGTGCGTATTTCGGTAGATATCGCCGAAAGACTGAAAAACACCTATTGGGCCCTAGCTCTGGAGGGGCCGACCATACCATGCCCATTTTCGAACTTGACCTTACTTTTGTCGATACCAATCGGGGAAAAAAAGAATTTTGAAAAAAGGTTGTGATTTACTCAAGCTAGAGGGGTCACGGACGGACGGACGGACGGACGGACGGACGGACGGACGGACGGACGGACGGACGGACGGACGGACGGACGGACGGACGGACGGATGGACGGACGGACGGACGGACGGACGGACGGACGGACGGACGGACGGACGGACATTTTTTTTATTGCGGATTCGTCATCTATGAACATAACTAAATGCTTTGACCTTACTGTCTGCTTCCAATTCGACGTGTTACAAACGGCATATTAATCTTATAAGCCCCCAGTACTTCGTACGGGGCTAAAAACGTTTTTCTAGAAAATGATGAGAGGGATCTGACGGTCACGGAACACTATGTGATTTTTGGATTCAAAAATGTTTAACGAAATAATTTCGTTAACGTGTAGCAGTTATTTATAATACAAAATTTCTATCACAAGAAACCCGCTCAAGTTACGCAACATATTAAAAACGTGAAACCAAATGGCTTCACTCTCACAACAATGTATGCGAATTTTCGATGCGCTCGACTGGCTCGACTGGTTTCTTTTTTCATTTCAAAATGTGATGCGATTAAAATTCGAATACATTGTAGCCATGAAATGTGCCTTTATATTGCGATGATGCCAAACTCGGCTTTGAATTTGGGAATTAATTCGCTAGACCAGGGCCTATTTTTGAGAAAGAGTTTCTTGAAATTTCTCGAATTTCTTGAAAAAATTCGTGAATTTTTTCGACAATTTCAAGAGAAATTTGAAGAAACTATTTCTCAAAAATAGGCCCTGCGCTAGACAGTATTGGGGCGAGGTTTTTTGTAGAAATTTTGTGAATTTCCACTGAAACAAGGCATCAGAACAGTCGGAGCGTTTGCTGCGACTTAGCCCCGTACGATCCGTAATCCTATTTCGTCCGTAACCATAATACGTCCGTAGCCGTAATACGCCCGGAACCCTAATACGTCTACAACCCTCTAATGCGTCTGTTACCAAAATGCAAGTCAAGTTGGGCATGGTCAAATTTACTGAAACTGTTCATTTTTAAAATTGCGCATAGCGCAATTACGAAAGCCCGTACGAAGTACCTCTCAAATAAAACCAACAATTTACGACATTATTTTATAAACCCAAATTTTTTTGCCAACTTTCCATTGGGTATTCAATTACCTCTCAAATAAAACAAAAACTAGCAAAATCGGTTGAGATTTACTCGATTTATGTGCAAAAAGCACTTAGGGCCGAGTAGCGGCCTTAGTCCAAGGGCGCAAATTTGAAACTTTTTTTGCCATCATTCTATTCGGCATTCAATTATCTCTCAAATGAAACAAAAACTAGCAAAATCGGATGAGATTTACTCGATTTATGTGCAAAAAACACTTAGGGCCGAGTAGCGGCCTTAGTCCAAGGGCCCAAATTTGAAAAATTTTTCGCCACGTTCTTTTCGGTATTCAATTACCTTCCATAAAAAACTAAATCTAGCAAAATCGGATGAGATTTACTCGATTTATGTGCAAAAAACACTTAGGGCCGAGTAGCGGCCTTAGTCCAAGGGCCCAAATTTTAAACTTTTTTCGCCACGTTCTTTTCGGTATTCAATTACCTTCCATAAAAAACTAAATCTAGCAACATCGGATGAGATTTACTCGATTTATGTGCAAAAAACACTTAGGGCCGAGTAGCGGCCTTAGTCCAAGGGCCCAAATTTGAAACTTTTTTCGCCACGTTCTTTTCGGTATTCAATTACCTTCCATAAAAAACTAAATCTGGCAAAATCGGATGAGATTTACTCGATTTATGTGGAAAAAACACTTAGGGCCGAGTAACGACCTTTGAGCCCTCCCAACAAGCTCGCGTTGCATCCTACACAAAAACAATGTTCAGCAACTTTGTTCTACTCGTCAATACCTTTCATTTGATATATCACAAGCAGCTATTACGTGCGTATTTCGGTAGATATCGTCGACAGACTGAAAAACACCTATAGGGCCCTAGCTCTGGAAGGGCCGACCCTACCATGCCCATTTTCGAACTTGACCTTACTTTTGTCGATACCATTCGGGGAAAAAAAGAATTTTGAAAAAAGGTTGTGATTTGCTCAAGCTAGAGGGGTCACGGACGGACGGACGGACGGACGGACGGACATTTTTTTTATTGCGGATTCGTCATCTATGAACATAACCAAAAGCTTTGCCCTTACTGTCTGCTTCCAATTCGACGTGTTACAAACGGCATATTAATCTTATAAGCCCCCAGTACTTCGTACGGGGCTAAAAATCGGAATTTTCTATCTGCAGATCATGATTTAGAGGAGAGAAAATTTCAATTTTTTTCTTATTAGATAAGACATACGTACTTCATGGTCAAAACTCCATTGGATTGAATAAACTGAATCGAGAAAATCGTCATCCAACGCCATCATTAGCTAGGAGTGAATATGTTGGTGTGGTATTTTCACGAATTTTCGCCAATTTTAACCTTTCAAATATAGGCCCCGTTGGCAATGCATTATGTGACAATAATTTGATTACGGCTCTATTTCTACGGCTTCGTTATTATCGCCGTTCTTATTGTTTTAAACATTCACTTTTCTAGGACGACTCCATTTTATTGACCACGAAAAAAAAACGTTGGTCATTCCAACACAGAAATACACACAGCAATAAGTAGCAAAACACTTGCACAGACATTATTTTTAACTCCGCACGCCGTCAACGACGGCGTGCTTCTATCGAAAGGCGCAACGAATTTTTTACTGGCGGACAACAGAACGCGATTCTTTTCCCTCTCTCCTTACTTAACGCGTGAATCTACATCGTAAATTCTACAAATATACCGACCACATACATCGTCTTATAGTCCAGATACTTGTGTAATTCCGTGCGGCTTAAGTTCTTTCAGATTTTTCTTCGTGCCATGAAAAGTGTTGGAACAAAAAAAAATTTCTAGGAAAATGGAAAATTGTTTTTCCGGTCGGAAAATCCATTCAATTGAAAAACGTCAACGTTGAATATCTCCGAAAATACCTTTTTGGCTTTCTTTTATTCTGCAAAGTGAGTAATCAAGGAGAGCGGAAGTAGTGACAAAATGTATGTACAAGAAACACCGGAATTAGTATCCCAAATTATAAATACGTGTCTTTTGTTGATCTAGAAAAAAAACTTAAGAAATCCTTACTAGGACCATGACTTTCCCAGGCCATATCTCAGGCTCCTGAAATCAGAAGTACTTGAATGTAACTTTGAATGACAACACTTTTATGAGAAATAAATTGAAAATGGCCAGGGAAAATGGCTTCAAAGTAGATGAATTTTCTGGGACACTTTTCGGGGTAACCGACTCCATTCCGGCTCCTCAAAACAAAAGTTCTTCCCTGAAATATCGGTTATGAGCCATACTTTCCAGAACAGAAGAAATTTGTCAAAAAAATTGGATTTTCGGAGTTATTGGACTTTGAAGGTGGTCATATGAATTGCTATTCCAACCGGAAAAACCATTTTCCATTTTCTGTGAAAAATTTTTCTTCCACAACTTTTCGTGACAAACAACATGAAATAAAGAAAACTCTAAAAGAACTTAAGGCGCACGGAGTATTTTTTTCGACACAAGGACCTGGACTATTAGCTGATCGTTACGTTGGGCAACGTGAAGCAAATGGTGACTTTGAATTATACAACGAATCGGTGTGGTTCGAAAGGCTAATCATTTGTGGAACTGTTGGTAGAATTGCTTTATAACAATTAACCCCTCGGTATCAATGCAAAGAGTCAGTTGTTCACATCTTAGAAAGCATTTCCGTTCTAATCTCTTTACATTGAGGTAATTGATAGGATTACCGGCTCCCATTAAATTTAGAAATTGAGAATCAGCTCAGCGTATCCAATTGTTCATCCAATACGATAACTTAAACGCAGAAGTCAATTTTATATGACCGTTTGTGCATATTTGCATAGACAACCGATATTCAAGATGAGATAGTCTGCTGAAACGTTCGGAAAATTATCGCAAATCGTTGACGATTCAAAAATAAGTTTGAATATTGGATTCTCAACGAAATGTGTTGTTTGTAAAATAATGAGTGTGAAAATGAGTCCGACAACTGAACAGTGCCGTAGCAGCTCCTATGGCAGTATGCACTAGTGGGTGCATTGCACTCCATAGTTTCAAAACAAATAACATAAATAAAGAAAAGTCGACGTCAATTGTTGCTTGGCGACGTAATCTTACGTGCTCATATAAAGTTTCATATGTTTGTTTATATAGTGGGGGTTCTTAGCGATTGCATAGTGCATTTTGTGACAAAGGTCTGAAAATTTGACCATCTGTACATATGGACTTCGAGAGTCTAATGCGATAAGGAGACCAAAATTTTAGCCACTCCCCTTCTCCTCACACCTCTTTAAAGTTTACGGTGCAGAGGTACGTTTGATGAATTATTGTGAAGCCGCCATGACTCCTACCATAGCTATATATAGCTCAAATGAAAGTGGAAAGTCCAAAGTTTTTTTTGACACACTTTGGTTTTCCAAATTTTTCATTTTCATTGGACTTTTCCGAGCTTTTCTGAAATGTCAGAAAAAAAGTTGAGTTTCAAAATGAGATAACTCATGAAATTTAATGTTTACAAAGAAACGAAGTTCAAAAGGATTGTTCGTCATTAAATTCTCTACGGAAATAAGGTATCACACATCTTTAACGGTGGCGGATCTGGAACCGATTTTCCGCTTTCCCACCATATAATGCTAGAAATGAAAAAATAATAATTTTCAAGATTTTCACAAAAGTTAAATTTTTATTTTGTTAGGAAACTTGCTGTTATGATACAGAAAGTTGTTTCTGTTGTATATGATGTCCCCAGTTCCTCATCCAGAGGGTCAACCAGTATGGACTCTGGAATTTTGCGACTTTTCAATGTAATTTTTGATTGTGTTCTGGATTTGGAACTTTCAAAAGTTCTCCAGCACAAAGTACCCAAATTTCATGATTCGTCAATAATCCCTGACATCCTACCTTATTATCCTGATAGGATATAGCTAAGAACAGCGTTGGAAGTGTCACATGTTTTTGGTTTTTCAGGGATTCCTTGGAAGAACTACATTTGTCAAGTTAAATAAGGGAGAATTACAAACCCGTATAGTCGTGGCCTCTTTCTTCCGCTCCCAATTCTAGAACTGAAAGTTTTAAAGGACGTACCTGAATTTTTTTGGGTTTCCTTTGGTACTTTTTAGGATTATTGTCCTGGTAGAGTACTAGTTCCTAAAATTCAAACACTTCACATGGTACAGCATCTTCCCAGTTCTAGAACTCTGGGATTTTGATGGACAACTCAGTTTTTTTGAATTCTCTTCTGGCCTAATGAGATGACGAAGGTAGTAGTTGGTTGGTTCCTAAAATTCCATCATTCTCCATGGTTCAGTATCCTCCCGGATCAAGAACTTCATCATTTGCCGGGACCTCAAAAGCCTTTGAGGCTGTTCTTTTAATTTTAGGAAAACTTTAGGGTAATAGAAAGTAAGTTCCCACAATTCCATGACTAATGACTAACGGCGCTAATTCAACCTTGATCCCGAGCAAAGGGTACTACTACTACATATCAATGGCTCTGCCGAAACGTGTTATCAATAAATGCTACAAAAACATGTTACATGACATTTGGTTGATCGAGAAGTATTCCGGAGCTCAACGTTTCAATCAATGGATCGATGATTCATCGTGTGACTAATTACAAATGTATTGGGTTGGTCATTGACGATGGAATAAATTTTCACAAACACATCTATCACGTTAAAAAGCAAATCAGACCTTTCATCACGTAGAGGTAAAAACATCCCTGTGGATAAACGAAGACAACTCTACAACTCATATCTATATGTGCAGAGTCATCCTCTCTTCATGCTGCCTATATATGCGGACTGTGCTTTGTACAAAAGGAAAGAATTTCAAACGCTGCAGAATCGGTGCATGAAAGCGGTTTACCGTTTAGACAGATTTACTTCAACAACCTACAACTACAGTGCGACGCTTCTGCCTGTTACCGAACTGGCCAAAGTTGAGAGAATTTGTTAAATTTATAAACTGGTGAACTTTCGGACTAAGAACAATTTTCGATTTCTTTCAAACTCAGTCGTTCACGGGAGATCAACTAGACCTGACTCCATAATCCACAACTTCAATGTTTTCTCGACTAGATCTACTAGCTAATGTGGCTCTGATTATAGCAATTGACGAATTTAATCGTGTGACAGTGAAACTCGAAAAGTTTAGAAAAGAAGAATGTACCAGCACAAGTACAATGCTAAGAGATCGTAGTCCTACCACCGAACATGTCGTTGCACTAAATCATGAACCGAAATGGGATGATGTGAAATCCTAGAATTTGAATATCAGTCAAAAAACCCTTAAAGGGTAAATGTGACGCAAGTCCTTTATCTTACTTGCAAAATAACTGATATCGCTGAGGGTGACGCATTGTGCGTCGTACGCAAAAGTTTTAACAACAAAAAATTGACCCAAAAAATTTGTGAAAGAAAATTAAAAAAAAAAAGAAGAAATTTGCGTCACAAGTATCAGATGATTCGGTTTTCTTTCGTTTAAATTCATTCAGTACACTTTTCAACCATTTTCCTAGCAATACGTTCCTCAACATCTGCCACGCAAATTTCTTGTTGTAAAATTTTCTTTCTTCCAAAATTTAGGAACCGACATAGTGGAAGTTAATACTTAATGACCACACACCATTCACCACATTACCATCCATATAATGCAACAAAATATACAACACACACACACACACACACACAAACAAAATTTCAGGAAAATCTATAGAAACGTTTAGGAGTTAGGGGATCCACTTTTCCATAGGAACTAACTAACTAACTAACTAACTAACGTAGCCAATTGTTATCTAAAAATACGAAATTTTTGCTTATTTTCATACAAACAACAAACATCAATATTTCGAAGCCAATTTTGAGGACGAGTCTTTTTGCAATGTTCGTGTTAATGTGAAGATAAATAGGTACACCTTTGTGTCTTTTTGTTTGCTGTGCTATCATCAATGAATTATTTTTACATTCGCCAAACCATGAAAACACTGAATATCACGCGTCAAAAGCTATCGGAAACCACACTTTTTTAGTTCTCTCTCAGCAGACTTTGCAGGGATCTAGGGATTCAGACGATGTTTTGCTTAATGGTGGAGTTTGTTTATGTTATTCGTCAAAGAGAGAAATTTGATACGAAGGCGGAGCTTAAGCTGCGAGCGCACTTACACCGTTTAGCTCTCCGTTTACGTTTTAACAATGGAAAGTGGGAGGAGCTTCCATTGTTCACTCGTAAACGGAGTGCTAAACGGCGTAAGTGCGCTCGCAGCCTTACTCTCCGAGTGTAAAATTTTGTGCATCACAGGAGTGAAACCACTCAATCACAGTATGTGTGTGAATTCGTATCCCTCGAGAATTATTTTTGCATACTGTAACTTCGTGGTTTCAATCCAAGTGATGCGAATAACTATTGTTGACCTGATGATGTTTTCGAACTGAAAACGAAATATATTGGCAAAAAGAAAAACAATTTTGTCTTTATTTGAGCTACTCCGACAATCCTGATATTAATTAGGCTCAGCTCATTAACAATTTAATTTATAAAGTTTGCCTCTACATTGTGTTCCACGCAGAAATAATGGAATGGTAAATAAATGAATTTAAACAAATGCAGTAGTGTCAGTTATAAATATACTGTCGACTCAATAAGGTCAATTATTACCAGTATGAACGATAAAGTAAACTCACTGAACGAAATGAAACCGCTGAGACAATGCATTTATTCCGTGTAAATTAGTGCACGGTGTTTGCTTCGAACATTTTGAATGACGTCGTAGAATTGTTGATGTTGTTGGAAACTCAATGTTGAAATGGAATTTTCTAATTATTGTTGCAACAAGCCACTGTCACAGATATTTGTATCCACAATCCGTTGTTTACTGTAACGTTTCACAATTGCCTAAAATCACTTAAATCAACCGATATAATAATTGCGATTACTCAATGGTCAACGTTTAATACGATGAACGATATGTTCCTTGTAAAGCAAAATGAGAAACGATTTTCTCCGGACACAATCAATCAAATTAAATTTTAACGTTCGTAAGAAGTTTCGCACTTTTAAGATTTGACTGCCTTTGTTACTATTTCACATAACACGGGACACCGCGATACTTAAAGATGCAAGATCTCGATGTCTATACTGACTTTTGTGAGTGACGTAGGTGCTAGTGATGACAGTTTTATGATTTTGTACGCAGCCAGGTTAATCGATCAATTGAAAAAATCGACCTTGTCGTTAACACGTTGCCGGTTATTGTGACTTGTCAACTTTAGGCCAGAGAGATGCTAATATGACGACTGGGTCGTTTCAACGGATAGAGGGAATATGTCGAATGACAGGTGGGTTTTTGAGAGAGAATTCAATACATTTTCTCTCAACCAATTTCAAAATCATTCGACATATTCCCTCTATCCGTCGAAACGACCCAGTCGTCATATTAGCAACTCTCTGCTTTAGGCACACCGGAAAGTGCCCTCAGATATCAAATGGTTTTTCATATTATGTCTAAGGTCCCAGGTTTTTTAATGTTATTTCCATAGACTGGATGTAACGTATTTTCTATAAAAATAATTCTGACAGACAGGTTTCTATGAAAATCTAACATAACAACGAAAAACCGGCCTGTATGTCAGAATTATCTCTATAAAGTACTTTTGCTGTAAGTTACATAGCCAAAACACTGAATCCAATAGGTTTGTTCCAAGTAACTGTAAGCACGAACTTTGACAACCCGAACACCGACAATTTCATCTATAGCAACGTCGCTCACGTCATATTTCATACAAATCGAGCAACGTCGCCTACGCGATTTACACCGAGATATTATTGACTATTGAGGTTATAATTCTGTGCATGAAATTTGACAATTCATATGGCCTTGGAACAAACCTATTAAAGCCAAGGTTGTTTATGCATTTATATTAATTAAAAAAAATTGTAAGACTACTTACGTTAATAGATCTCCTTGGTTTGCGAAACTGATGACAGCACAGTGTAGCGGATTACTTTGACGATTTTGTGTGCGAGATAATCATAGCAAACATCGCAAAAGCGGAATATTATTAAAATTCCTACGAAATCAGCAACAAATTTTAGACATTTTTTCGAGCAATTCAACGCTTTCATTTTCCTTGACTTCAAATATAAACATTTCACGGTTACTAAAAGTGTTCAATTTAATTTTCTATGTTAACTGTTTGTTTTCCTAAAAAAATATTTCAAAAACTTCCCCTCTTTGCGAAGTTGGCTGTTAGTTTGCACACAAATTTTGGTATGCGATCGCACTGTTAGTGGTCAACCGAAGAGATCTATATACTCTATATATCTATAGATACGAAAAGTCATAAGGATCCAGGCCTGGCATAGGTTTCTTCCAAGGCCGTTCAAAATGTCAATTGTCATCCACAGAGAAGCCAACACAACCTCACTTTGAAGTTGCAACGAACAAATTTGTTTAATTTGCGGTCATGTTTGCTTCTGTGGATGACGGTCGGTTGTTTTCGGCCTGTCAAAATTCGTTTTTACCGTATGATGAAAGAAATCTATTTTGTGTGGAAAAAATCAAGGCTGAAAACTTTGAGGAGGTCACACAGATCTCCATTTTATTAGGTACGCGGGAAGTTCCCGCCGGGAACAAACCACTTCTGATGCGTTTACATATGAAAAAAATTCCCCACATCGTCATGATGACAAGAATCATCACACGAGGTGAATTTTTGTGTGAAATCCGTCATTTTATCGTACTCACGCATGTGTATTTGCGTGAACTTCCCAAAGTGTACAAGCCTTGGAGAAAATAAGGTGAATCAGGTTAACACCGCACATGAAAAGCACGAAAAGAGATCTGTTTAGAGTGCAGGTGCAAAGTGCAGTTTACTGTCAAATGTCATCCACATAGCCATAACCTCAACACTTTTCCATACATTTTGTCAACAACATTGTTTGGTTATGTTGTCTGTGGATGACGATTAACATTTTGATGTTGCACTTGGAAGAGACCTACAGACCTACATGTTTTTCGAAGTACTGAAAAGATGGCAACACTGCATGACTTGAATAGGCTGCGTACATTGGTTGAATTAAATCAGCTGTCACACACAATGTTGTGACGGTTGTGACTTTTGTGAGGAGGAAAACGTTTGACGCGTAGTTGTTTATTGTTTATCATTTCGGAAACAGCACAGAAAAAAGTGTCCCGGAAATTTCTCAATAAATTTAGTTATCAACAAAATGACAAATTCCACTAAATCAGAGGAAATAACGCTAGGCGCTGACTGCGAACTAAGATTCGAAATTGAATCCAAAGAATCCATCACCGTCGAGGTATTTCATCATATTATCTAAATCTCCACGACTTGGAATTATCTCAAAACGTTTGTTCCCCCGTTGTGGCGTCAATCCTTTTTTCCCGTTACACTGCGCAGTCCAACTGCCAAACTTAAACTTTCTTTCAAATTTCCAACCCTCTCTTTCTCTCTTCCAGTTAAAGTCCGGCTTTGCTGAACTTTTCGGCACCGAACTAGCCAAAGGCAAACAGTACGAATTCCACCAGGGTGCCAAAGTGGCCATTTTCACCTTCCACGGTTGCGTTCTACTGGTAAAGGGAAAGTCAGACGTCAGCTATGTGGCCAAAGAAACACCGATGGTGCAATACCTGAACACACACACCGCCTTGGAGCAGCTGCGAACAAATGCCGAAGAGAAATCGTCGCAAGGACCGATTGTCATGATTGTGGGACCGCAAGATGTGGGCAAATCGACACTGTGTCGCATACTATTGAACTATGCCGTGCGAATGGGTCGTCGACCGATTTATGTGGACATCGATGTTGGGCAAGGTAGTATCTCGTGTCCGGGCACGATTGGTGCGTTGCTCGTTGAACGGCCGGCAACGATTGAGGAGGGATTTTCACAGCAAGCTCCACTCGTCTATAACTTTGGTCACGTATCACCCGGTGCTAATAACAAACTGTACAAACTGCTGGTGAGCAAACTCGCCGAGGTGTCGTTGGAGCGATTACAGACCAACAAGAAAGGTAAGAGTTTTGACATTTTGGTAACGCGATCCCGTGGAATTGACTCAATTTCGTTCTGAAACAGGCAAATCGTCCGGAATGATCATCAACACATGCGGCTGGGTCAAAGGTGACGGATATCAACACTTATTACATGCGGCACAAGCATTCGAAGTGGGAGCCATTTTCGTTCTGGACCAGGAGCGTCTGTACAACGAACTGTTACGCGACATACCGAAATTCGTGCAAGTCGTCTATTTGCCGAAAAGTGGCGGCGTAAGTTCTACCGATCTCCGGGGCAATAAAAATTTATTTCTTTCAACTGTCTCTTTAACCCTTTCTAGGTTGTCGAACGGACGAAACAACTTCGCATCGAAAGTCGTGATCAACGGATCCGCGAATATTTCTATGGACTGCGGTCGCCCCTTTATCCACATTCGTTCGATGTGAAATGGTCAGACGTACAGATTTACAAAATCGGAGCACCAGCACTGCCCGACTCGTGTATGCCGTTGGGAATGAAGGTAAGAGCCTTTTTTGTTAGAACAAATTGAGAGATGACACTGAACGCTGTCATTACAGACGGAAGACAACATGACAAAGCTAGTGACCATACAACCGTCCACTGCTCTGCTGCATCACATACTGGCTGTGAGTTTTGCGGCACCGGACAGCGGAAGTGATGACATCATCCAAACCAATGTCGTTGGTTTCATTTGCGTGTAAGTGTTCGTCGGGTCAGTGCGGACCGTTTTCTGATCAGTTTTTAATTCAAAATGAACTTTGCAGCACCAACGTTGATACCGACCGACAAACGTTAACAGTTCTATCGCCTCAGCCACGACCACTGCCCAACACCGTATTTTTAGTGTCCGAGGTGCAATTTATGGACAGCCACTGATTCGAAATACAAAAATTTTTGATTTTTCTCAACGCAAAAAAGAATCTTTTATTTCCTGTTCGATCGACTGCTACTACCGCCTGGCTTATCGCCGCGTTTACGTTTATTCAACGGATTCCGTGGATCGTAAACGTCGTACCAATCGTCCTGTTTAGTAGAGGCGTCCTTCGCTAACACAGCAACGGCACTGTGCTCAAATTGAAGTGTATGTGACAACCAGTCGTCTGCGGGATGGAACAGAATGCGGAATTGATTAGAGGGAAATTTGTTGCTTTTTTTTCTGATCACTCACCTCCAACGATATCATCGTCATTGTTGTCATTAACGGCTCTGATGCGCCTCGACGACGATTCCCCTTCGGCCTCTTCCTCTTTTTCCTTCGCTTTCTCCAGTTTATTTTTGAATTTCGATAACAGTGCCAATGTCTGCTGTTCCCTGCAGGTGGAATACATTGCGGTTAGGTCTTTTGAATCCCCACTTGTCGATACGACAAATAGCAACCTCAATCTGAAGTACTAGATTGAAATGATCGAATTCTGGGTGAAATCGACGATCTACATTTCCAGACATTCGACGTTGGGGACAATTACCTCAGCGCTCCCTTCTTCGGCATATCCTTTTGCAGGTGGGAATATTTCCTCTGTTCACTTTCGTACTGTGCCACCAGTTCGTTGGTGACTTTCTTCTCCTCTTTGGCCGTCACCTCCTTTTCCAACAATTGATTCTTCGCCTTTTTGTCTTTGCTGTATTCCTTCTTCAGCGAAACGATCTGTTCGCGGATCTCGTCGCTGCAGATGAATGGAAAGGAAATCTGATTAAATTACCAAACACCGTCGTGATTCGTCACTCACGCCTTCTTCTTCCTCTTAATTTGTCGTTCTCGCTCCAGTTCGTTGCCGAATTCGTCACTGTCCGAGTCGGACACAGGTACAATTTCTTCCACTTTGGATTCATTCTTTTCGGGCGCTCGCTCGTTGCGCTTTTCGCTGGACCGTGACGATTTCAATTTATTTCTGATTTTTGCCATAACTTCCTCGGGATCTTCGGACTCATTGGTTTCGAATGGTTCGTCGTCATCTTTTTCCACTTTAACAAACGTTCCCGTTTCTTTGCTCAGTTTCGGATCGTCCAGGACGTCGTGCGTTGATTTCGCCTTACCGGCCACCTTTTGAACGAACTCATTTGTTTGCTCTTCGTCTTCTTCGGCTGTAAGTAAATAGCAGAGCGTAATGATGTAAGACTCTTCCGGATATAGAAATTCGAGGGGAGTGTGCGTACGGAGAACAGAATCGGAAGAATTGATCCTCTCTTCTTTTGTACGCAGACCCTCCCACATATGGGAGATGAAGTCACCCATAGCAGTTCCTTTCGAACCCTTCTTGCCATCAAATGTCTTACCTTCATCGCCAAACGAAAGGAGACCGAAATTCCTAAACGAAAAATGTGTGTCGTTAGCGAGCACATCCATATCACAAACGATTCCGTCCTCCATTCACACTTACTTGACTCCCTTCTCCCTTTTCTGTTTCTTTTCCTTTTTCTCCTCCCGTCCCGTCACTCTGGGCACAATGTCATCGAACGGATTCAACAGTATTTCCGCCTTCAATATCTTGTGCGGATACATTGGCCGTTCGTTATGGTCAACGATTCCCTCCTCCAACTTCAGCATATTGAAAACGGTGTCGCCGGTAACCTTACCGAATATGGTGTGCTTGTTCTGCAGTTCCATCGCTTCGCCCAATGTGAAAAAGAACTGGGACGCGTTGTCATCTCGACCCGAATTGGCCATAGCAAGTAGACCGCGACGCGTGAATCGCAACCGACTGTGGAATTCGTCTTTGAATGTACCGCCGTAGATCTGATTGGTCGAAGAATGAGAAGAAGAAAATTCATTTGCTGTCCGACTAAGCTGCGAGCACACTTACAGATTCGCCGCCAGTTCCGTCTCCATTCGGATCGCCACCTTAAACATGAGAAGTAGAAAGAAGAATTTAATCAGACGCCGTGTGCCCATCAATCCAATCTGCACAATTTACCCTGTACAATGAATCCCTTGACCAGCCGATGGAAAATTGTGTTGTTGTAGTATCCCTCCATGCATAATTGAATGAAATTTCTGCATGTTTTCGGCGCTTCACGAGTCCACAGTTCGATATCGATGTCACCAACGGATGTTTTCAGTAGAATCTAGCGACGGGAATTGGACGATTAAATTTTTAATCAGGACTATGACTGTCAGGTGCCTGTGTATACCTTGCCCGACGTTGGGGGCTCCTGAATGTAAATGTTACTCATTATCACGATCTATTTTCCACTTAATTACAGATGAGGATGATTGTATTCGATTGTAAACAATCCATTCAAAACATCGGATTAGTTGCAAAACTGTCAAATTGACGTACAGAGGAAATAAATCTTAAAATGGTCTGTACCACAGATGCCATATGGTCAGTTACCTTCAATGGTTTCATCTTCATCGATACTTGTCCTACGTATTCTTTCGAGACTTATAGAGATCTAGATGGAAAGACCCATTGTATGTAACACATTTAAACTAAATCTTGAAGTTGAGTTTGATGTGTACATTTGATTACCTTTCTAATGACACCCCACACGACCATGTACGCTTCGTGTACCTAGAGAAATTTCTGTAAGAAAAGGGTAATCTTTCACGGTTTTTTCGGTTGAAAACTTCAACTGCATGTATCTCAGTATGGATGAATTTTCAACCCAATAAGACCATATTTACCCCGAAAGTACCAAGGCTGTATACTTTGGGTCACGCAGATACAGATACGCGGGTTACACACCACAGTTGATGATAAAATGGCCGATTTCATACAAAAATTCACCTACTCTGATGATTCTCGTCGTCTTGATGATGTGGTGAATTTTTTGTATATGTAAAGTCATCAGAAGTGGTGTGTTCCCGCGTATCTAATAAAATGGCGGTCTGCGTGACCTCCCCAAAGTATACAGCCTTGCATGCAATTACCTTTCTAATGAAACCCCACACAATAACCCTTACGGCTCGTGTAACTGGAGAAATTTTTAAAAGAAAAGTGCAAGTTTTCGATTTTTGAGGACATCTCTCTCACACAAGCTTCGAAGAATTTTTTTGAAAGTTGTTCTGGTTTCTAGGGTTGAAGTCCTTTCTAGGTACGTATAGGTCACACCATAGCATTTTCGTGTGGCGTTTTGAGCTCCGAAAATTGACATTTTTACTTTCGGTTCCCTTAGCAAGCATGAAATAGTTATTTACGTATCGATTGAGTAGGCCGAAAGAGTTACGTATTAAGTTTTGTATGCTTGCTAAGAGGACCGAAAGTAAAGACATGTCAATTGAAGGGGCGAATTGACAGCTTTACTTTCGGTCCTCTCAGCAAGCATACAATAGTTATTTGTGTATCTGTTTTGGACGTTTGATTTTAGGCAATCTTGCGAGTTGTAGCCCGAACGAAGTGAGGGCTACATGCGAAAGTGCCTAAAATCAAACGTCCAAAACAGATACTCAACAAAATTTTTCATGTAAGGGGTCGAAAACCCGAGAAAAATCTCGAAACTCCCTCATTTTCGGCCCCGACACATGAAAAACTTAATACGTAACTCTTTCGGCCTACTCAATCGGTACGTAAATAACTATAGTTGTTTGACCTGAGAAAGCTGAGCAGTTTATGAAAATTTCGTTAAACTGCTAACTCAAGGCTGGTCATCCAACTCAAGGTTCTGAAAAAACCAGGTTAAGACCAATGAATGTACAAACCAGGTATGGTCTGTTCATACAATCCGGAGGACATAGAGGTGTGCGCCGAGCGAAAATTCTCGGCGGCGGCTAGTCGAGTGTAGTGGTTCCGGCGGCGGCCAGCCATAACAGGTTTTTATCGGCGGCTCGGCTCAGCCGCAGCGCGCCGATCCATTTAATAGGGAATTTAAATTGTCTTTTTTTAGTGATTAGTGACTACGAGTGAATTAAGTAATTTTGCATTTTCTGTTTTCTTGTCGAACCTGAATATCCTCCCATCAGTTACTTATAAAGACTCATATTCTCATTCGCAAAAACGCATTGGGAGTGATTTTCCTGAAAGTCCGGGTGCCGAAATTGAAAGTATTTTAATCGCGGTTATATTGATCGACAGATCTTGTTTCCTAGAAGCACTTTTCTTACAAAAATTTCTCCAGTTACACGCAAGGCTGTATACTTTGTTGAGGTCACGCAGATGCAGATACGCGGGTTGCACACCACATTTCATACAAAGAATTTACGACGTCATACAAATTCAATTTTGGTGAATTTGTTTGTGTGGAAAAAATGTGGTCCAGCGTATCTAATAAAATGGCGATCTGTGTGACCTCCCCAAAGTATACAGCCTTGGTTACACGAGCGTACAGTGTCGTTTGGGGTGTCATTAGAATGGTAATCACATGTACTATTGAGCCGAATTGGGTTTAAAATTCATCGTCACTGAAATATGTGCAGTTGAAGTTTTCAATCGAAAAAGACTGAGAACTTACACTGTTCTTACAGGGTTTGGTTTCTAGGGTCGAAGTCCTTTCTTGGTACAACTACAAAATTCCACTAGAAAATTGCGTCCGATTTCGGTAGCCAGGTAGCCTGTTTTTCAAAAGAATCCCTCTGCCTTCCGTAGTCAAAAATTGTTTTTAGGAAGACCATCGCGCAGTAGCTCTACAAGTGAGAGCCCTTTCAGAACAAAACATAATCTATGAATTTCATAGTATGAAACCTCCGATAGGTATACGTAAAAAACAGTCTCTTATTAAGAAAATCAGAAATGTCTTGGGAGTGATAGCTTTTTAAATAATTAAAATCTGTTAATAGATTGTGCAGCTGATAATTCTAACATTTAATGAAATTTAAAAAAATTTCAAGCCGACGAAAAACATCGGCGGCGGTCGGCGGCTGGCTGAAGTTTTTGAATCAGCGGCGGCGTCTTCATTTACTCGACTCAGCCGCGCCGCCGGCTGAAAACTCGGCGGCGCACACCTCTAGGAGGACATGGCGATTTCATTTAAACAAACTCACCTCTCATGAGAGGTGAGTTTGTTTATATGAAATCGGTATGTCCTCCGCTCCATACAAAGTTTGACATTCGGCCATACCTTGTGTTGACGTTCATTGGTTAAGACAACTATGAGTTGTAAACGACACACAAATTGCGTCAACTGCTACGAAATTTATTTGAGAAGAACAACTTACCAAAAACAAAATTCCGAATTTTCCGGAAAAAAAAAACATTTTCTTCAAGTTGATTGACACTCACAATCTGTACTGAGGGCGTCGTTCGTTCGTTCGTTCGTTCGTTCTTTCAGAACCTTGATCCAACTACAACCGAAACTTATTTTTCGAAACATCTTCTGAAAAGATGTCACCAAAAATGAAATACGAGGAACTCAGATGTAGACTACAATTTTAGTTAAGTACCGGTGCCTCTTAACAGTGTTACAATGGGTCTTTCCCAAAGTATAATGGGTCTCTCCAGCTAGATCTCTATAGGTCTAAGAAGAATACGTAGACAAGAGAGTGTCGCTGAAGAGGAACACATTCAAGGTAACTGACTATATGAGGTTTCTACATCACGGTTGGTTTGAAACGAGATTAAATAGGGACCGCCGACCACCAATAATTTTTTTTTCATATTTATAATGAGTGATGGACAAGAACATCACACAGGAAAAAATTAGCCCGAACCCCTGAGCCGTTTCTGAGAACCAGTGGATGCGCTACCACGAGCAGTCAGACACAGCGTGATCACAAATTTTAATGGGGATCGGTAGAGGGAAAAATTCTAAGATATACTGTGTAAAAATTATTGCTTTCGGTCATTTGCTCTCGGAGCAATAACTGTTGAAAGTCAAAATTTCACCATTTTCGAAGAGTAATATATCCCTGACAAAGTGACCGACCCAGCCAGTTAAGATTGATTCTAGACGCGGTTAGTAAGCTCTTTCGAATGACGAAAAAAAATTTTGAAAATATTCTTTTATGGTACATTTTTAGAGAAGTTACTTTTTCCGCTACCCTCGGTGAAATTCGGTCACTTCTGTACCCTTCTGGTAGCTTTATTTCAAACTTATTTTTCGCTGATATTGTAGCCTGAGGAATAAGCTTTTCAACAATACCAAACATGCCATACTTGATCCCCAACAAGTACTGTTGATGATTCAGTTTTTCAATCGAAGTCACTCTACTCGCAAATCTGAAGCCCTCGAAAACGAAATTATTAAATTTTACACGGTCAAGGATCTAGGGATTCTGATTGATAATCTGATGAACTGGCGAGCTCATGCCCTTTCGGTCTCGTCGAAAGTCTTTGCTGGACTCCGATGCTTATGGCCTCATGCTGGCTACCTTCCTAGATCCGTCAAGCTGACTCTAGTCAAGTCTCTTCTGATGCCTTATTTCACGTACTGCTCGCAAGTCATGGGAAGGTTGCAGGCTTTGACGAAGAAGGTTCTAGAGAAGGCATTTAAGGGTTGCATTAGGTTCGTTTGTGGCTTGGGCCGTTATGACTCCACCGCAGCAGCCAGCAATGTGCTTCTTGGCTGCGACTTGTTATCATATTTCGATTTCTTATCATGCGTGCTAATGCATAAGACATTACTCCTTAAAGAGCCTCGTTACCTGTATGAACGCATAACCCCCACCTCAAATACGCGAACTTTTAATCTGGTTATGCCGAGAGTGAGAGGAGACATAATGTCGCGGTCTTTTTTCGCGGGTGGGGTCTCGACTTATAACTCATTGCCACCGAATATTAAAAAAATTAAATCGTTAACTGGCTTTAAGGTTGCATGCAGGGACCATTTTTGTGTCTAAGATTCATGTGTTGTACCCATTTCGTTATTTCATCGTTTCAGTGACTGAGTTATTTGCCTACGTCCACGAATAATGTGTCGATGCTTGTATGTGATTCTATTGTAGCTCTTTCCCAACTGTGTTTATTATTATTTGACTTAAGCGGTTTGTTATCGTACTTTGACTAGATTTACTGCCTGTAGTTATGAACTTACAGTCCGAATTTTTCCTTATATTTAATTATTAATCTTGCGTTGATTGACATCCTACTGTAATATGTACTAAAAAAGGCTCACAGGTCTTACTCATATTATGACATAAATAAATAAACTAAACTAACTAAAAAAAAAAAAAAAACTTCTCTAAAAATGTACCATAAAAGAACTTTTTCAAATTTTTTTTTTTCGTCATTTGAAAGAGCTTACTAACCGCGTCTAGAATCAATCTTAACTGGCTGGGTCGGTCACTTTGTCAGGGATATATTACTCTTCGAAAATGGTGAAATTTTGACTTTCAACAGTTATTGCTCCGAGAGCAAATGACCGAAAGCAATAATTTTTACACAGTATATCTTAGAATTTTTCCCTCTACCGATCCCCATTAAAATTTGTGATCAGGCTGTGTCTGACTGCTCGTGGTAGCGCATCCACTGGTTCTCAGAAACGGCTCAGGGGTTCGGGCTAATTTTTTTCCTGTGTGATGTTCTTGTCCATCACTCATTATAAATATGAAAAAAAATTATTGGTGGTCGGCGGTCCCTATTTAATCTCGTTTCAAACCAACCGTGACATAGAAACATATACGCAGCTACGGTTTGAGTTTCGGAAATTTATTTTTAAGTTTTTATCCAATGAAACTATCCTTAAATTACGTACGTATTACGGTTACTCTCGAACGTAGCCTCACTTTAGTTTCATTTCGCTGCAAAAAAAAATATTATTTAAAACTTGACCAGCAGTTCCTGCAATCCTGAGAACAGAGAAGTATTTTCTTTAAACAAAATAAAAAGAGAAAGAAAGACTTTCCTTCTACAGCGATCAACCACAACTTTTCTTTTTCTTGGGATCAATTCTTCTTTTCCTGTCATCAGTTTAAATGCATGCCGTTACAGGCAAAGTATATAAACACTGAAGGTAACGCAAACGCTCAGCGGATCACAAAAATTACGGAACCCAAGTTGTGGTGAGTTACGTATGTCGCCAATACATATATTTACAACATGTTGTACGGATGTGTATCGATATACAATAAATTCACCACAAAAACTTGGGTTCCATGAGTATTTGTGGATTTGCATTACCTTCAGTGTTTATATACTTTGGTTACAGGACATCTAGTGCAAATTATAGCCTGATTAGGTTCTAGATATTTGTGGCAGGCCACAGAATTACTAGAAGTATTCGAGTATACTCGTTGAACGGTTCTTTTATTATTTCTAGTGTTTAAGATAGAGCAACCAACGCAAATGAAAGGTGGGGCATAGTTATAGTTATAGAATGTTGTAGAATGAAAGATAATCTATTGAGTTAAGTATGGCGATGTTTATATCGGGGAATAATATTATGTTCACTTCGAAGGGAAATTTATTGAAAGTGAAAGAAAAAATGCGTCAGTATGAATGTACTGCAGGCGTACCAACTTGTCATTTCCCGGGAATGGACTTTTAAGTTAAAATATTGAAACAAAAAAGTTATTAAGCAGCTTGAAAGCGATAGATTAGAGAAACGGAGAATAACATCAAGGATATCTTAGGGTCGAGTAGTTCTACTGAAATGAAACTTTTGCATTCATTATTTGCCTGACTTTATTAATATTCATGTGCTGTGCCAGGGCCTATTATGTAGAATTAATTTGCAAAATTTGCAAAAATTCACAGAAATTCACAAAAATTTGCACAAATTTACGCTTCATTTTCAGCACATTTTGCAAGTCTTTGCGTTCTTTTGTGTGTTTTAGTACAATTTAAAGTGAATAAAGCAATTAATTTGACTTGGAAGGTGTGTAGAAGTAATTTTTTGAAAAATTTTGCAAATTTGTGGAGAATTTTGTGGGAATTTTTAAAAAATTTAATTCTACATAATAGGCCCTGGCTGTGCTATACAATGCAGTGCTAAATCTTAAATTCATTATTTTACTAATGTTTGCGCAGTTATTTTTTACATTTTCCATTTCTTCAAATCGCGTGCTGAAGCCGACACTTCCATGCTGCAAGTGATGACTTATCATATACCCCCTTTGGTTGCGTCGCTTGCGTCACTTGCGTCGCTTGCATCACTTGCGTCGCTTGCGTCACTTGCGTCGCTTGCATCACTTGCGTCGCTTGCGTCACCTGACATCATCGATTTAATGTTGTTGTACATATCATCCAACATTGCATCCATTCTATCGCCTAATGTGTCTAATGCATCTTCACTGTCATCACTGTCGGCTGGTCGCATGGCCATGTCTTTAAATTTGAAGTGTAAATGTTTGAAAGTTATGCACATTGTGTCATTAGTTGTATGAAACCATGAAAGCTTAGAAAATCTCATAGCTCCATGTTACGATATAGCATCGGGGAATCTGGCATACGCGATCATCATAGTATGCGCCCTTTTACTACATGTAACGAAAAGCCATGACTGTGCCAGATTCGTCCCTTAGAGGTGAATCTGGCACAACATCAATTTGTATGGTGTGTCCGATTACCCCACGTCTACGATGAAATGAAAAATGTCACCACTGGCGAAATGGGGACACAAGATAATCCATCTTGGCAGAAAATAGAGGAATCTCGCAACTGTAGTATGTTGCAGAGTCTGCATTGCAGAATAGAAACAACGAAAATATCTGACATATGCAAAATGCAACTTGAATTGAAATCTTTTTGTAGCACAAGCGGAACAAGCGTCCAGAACAGACAACGTACATAGCTTTTTATGCCGGCGGACGAAAACTGGAGAGAAACCACTTCATTTTAGTCGCATGAGCCAAGCTATGTACGAAATAAATTCGGACACACAAAGAACACATCCACATCAGAAACCAATCGCAACTCACCCGTTATGAGGAAACAGAACATGATGCTAAGCATCATAGCGATAGGTGCACAATGTTTGAACATTTTGTTTTGTTGAGTTAATATTTGCTGGTTAATAAACGAAAACTGTATGATGAACTACAACGTAAAGTTGCTGCTATTTATACGAAAAGCCAAAACCAAAACCAGTTCGTAGTTCACGTTTTTCGATAAAGGGATGGTATAAAGAATTAAGTTGCGTTTACATGCCATATGAAACCCGCAAGACGGAACGGAATAATCGGAAATTACCGGTTCTGAAAACCGTTTCATTTCCAGCAGACTAACACTAGTTCAGTCACTACACAACAATAGATTAAGATTGGCTCGTCTAGTTCGTTTTTACCATGTATACATAGAAGTACTGGGTCTTAGTGGGTTTTTGAATTTAGTTTTTTCATGTTGGTGTCCAATGCTGTCCAAGGTCTGTGCGAGGTGAAGTGCATGGTGAAGACGCGCGGCCCAGCACTTAGTTCGATGCTAATGACACCTTTCTTTGTGTGTCACAAAATATTGAGCAATTTTGTGTTTTAAAAGAATGCAAGAGATGGCGTTTGCATCGAACGTTCGTGCGGTGGTATTCGTTTATATATGGCATTACCTCCACCCATATATCCAAGGTAGATAGTCCTTTCTCATCAAGCAATCTACGTAGCCTTCCTACAAAAACCTTGAATTTGACAACAGCACTCCCGTGTAATATTTACTAGACCTGCCTTTAATGTATAAGCTCAGCCACATTTGGAGATTTTAAAGAAGTCATGTTCCACGGGCCAGAAAGGTCATTAAAGATTTTTTGCTGCCTATGATTATCACGCTATTTCCGTTCCGCAGCCCCGTAAATGTCCCATTAAAAAAATTCACCAAGGGCGAACGGGATTAACTAGTGGGTTGCAAGTTGCAATTTCATTTCAATTGCAATCTTGTAATTTATTGCCCCAAAACGTACGCTATCTGTGAATTAAAATGCTTGTCGAAGTTAACCTAATTGTACGTGTTACAACTTGGCCCAGATAGAACGTTTGCATTATTAGCAATGCATTGAGTTCGACTATGAACTGACTGTGATAAATGGAAACAATTTCGGTTCGATAGAAATTAATCAGAAATGAATTTTATTTGGATTTGCATTAAAAAAGCTTTGTCAACCGTACACATATCGTAACCTGTTTCGTATCTTAAACTGCAACTTTTTTGTTCAGTTCAAAAGCAGAATGAAATTAAATCACGAAACGATGTTGTTTTATCGAAAGGCCTCGATATTTCCACTCGAATTCTGTGAAAACTTTTGACCTGTTCAAATTGCATTGTTTCAAAAGAATTTTTACGTTGCGATTTAGCAACGGATTAAATGCAACAATAGAATTCACCCACAGCGCAAGGCTATTAGGCTACATACTTTCTAGCTGAAATCCCTACAAAAACGCTAAAAAATCAGAAAATAGAAACGAACAAAGCCATTGCTTTTCCCTTTGCCAAGGTTCACGTGAAGTTAAGTACATTAACACAGCACTGCCATTAGCACGAACATAGAAAATGTTCGGAGGCTGATGAAATCACAGTAGGCACTGCGTTTCTGTTATACAGATAGATGACTTGTTTTCGTTGTATGAGTTAAAACATACAATACAAACAATTCTAAGCGGTAACTCGTATCACTAAAGCTTCCACAGTGACACAGTGTTCATCCTAGTAGCAGTGCTGTGACATTAAGGTTGTTTCGACCTCGGTATTCAGTGACGGTCAGGGCTACCGTGGTCTAGCCATCTTCAGTTGCTTCCAATGATCCCTGCTTGAGGCAGCAGTAAATTTTCGGTTAAATAAACATTTGAAAATTTACATAGACGAATGCCATCTTCTGATGGAAAGGTCGGACATAAGAGGAATGCTACTTCGAAAAAAACCCATTGTGTAGCAGACACGAGTCAATATTCAGCAAAAACAGTCAATATCTACTTACTCATTCATCATCACAGAAAATCACTCACAGGTGATTCATCCGTTTGTTGAACGAACTTCGTTCAAGTACGAAAATTGAACCAAAATTCTGAATTCTAAATCCGATTTGAAATCCGACACAAAATGGTATCAGTCAAAACCACTCAAAAGAGTAAAAGTGATGCAAGTCCCTGTGCATACTTCTAAAACAACTGATATCGCTGGAGGTGACGCATTCTGCGCATGTACACAAAAACTGTAACAGCAAAAATTTGACCAAAGAAATTCTAGAAACAAAATTTTACCAAAAAAAATTTGCGTCACAAAGTGGCAGATGATTCGGACGTATTAGGACGTATTCTTGCCTATTTTAAAAATTTTCTTAAAAGTACTTTCCTCAACATCTGCCACTTGTGACGCAAAATTTTTTTGGTAAAATTTTGTTTCTAGAATTTCTTTGGACAAATTTTTGCTGCTACAGTTTTTGCGTACATGCGCAGAATGCGTCACATCCAGCGATATCAGTTGTTTTGGAAGTATGCACAGGGACTTGCATCACTTTTACTCTTTTGAGTGGTTTTGACTGATATCAGTTCTTTTGGAAGATATAGTAGATTGAAAAAATTGAAAAAAATTAATTTTTTTTTGTTTTAATAGGACTTGCGTCACGGGCGCTATGCTAACGCGCGCCCATGATTCTCCGGGAATCCGGAACTCAATAAAAAGTGCCGAAATCAATTTTTTCTTGGCTTTTCTTGCATAAACTAGTTAATAATTCAAAATAATGAGGTTTCTTTGACTTGATTTGACGAAAGAAGTTAAAATTGAAAAGATTTTAAATTCCCTAGAAATGTGAATTGATCTCTTTTTCCACACGGAATTTCGAAAACCGACATATTTTCTGTTTTGTGGTTTACTGCTTTTTTGTGAATTTTGCATGTATTTTTATATGGAGAAATCGAAAACTCGAGTAAAACCACAGCAGAGTAAAAGTAACCCTGGCAGTAGCGGTTCATTATTGAAACGTCAAATGAGTGACCTAATACACTGTATGAAAATGAACTCAAATGAACACTGACATAAGTTGAAAAATTTAATTCGCAAAAAACATAGGGCTACTAGATTATTCAGGTCCCTAGTCAAACAAGCGCTCCTGCCTGGGTTACTTTTACTCTGCCGTTGTAAAACACAGAAACAGAAAATGTGTCGGTTTTCAAAATTTCTTGTGTGTAGAATATGAAGTTAGCAATGAGACATTAGCGCAAAATTTTCAATTTTATCACAAATTTTCAGATGATCTTACAAGTTTAAGTCTGAATTCACAGTCATCCGTTTCGCCGCCTTGTACGTGACAGAGCACATTGTAACCCTATCACCTTAAAGATTATATCACAAATTTTGTGATTTATTGCATGGACAAACGACAATTATCACTGAAAAGTTGTCGTTAATTTGAAAACTTCTTTTTTCGACGGAAACACATTTATTTGAATATGTGTGACTCCCGCCGAAATTAATTAATTTTCTAGTGCTCCGTAGTGATAACCTAGTGAAATTCATTTTCGCGTGGAAGTTTCAGGGAAGTTTATATTCATTGGACAAAGTTACTTGATGAATGAGATTGTGGAAATTGTAAGCGTCACTACCGCAAATATCAACGATGGCGCAGCTTGCAAGTGGGCCTTTTGAAATCCAATTTTAAAAAAATAATCATTTGTTAAGCAATTTAAATTTGCGATCACATCGATCACTTTGAATATTTCGCCTTTTACTTTCACTCGGATCACGTTGTCCCTGAAAATATTGTTCGTGTGAAGTGACAGAAATGACTAACTTGTCGACAGCGACAATCAGTGTTCAAATCTACAATCTATAGCGAGCAAAGACATGACATATTAGTGGGACCCACTATAATGTCATTGATAGCGAGAGACTGGACGAACAGTTGAAAATTATAGGCCTTAAATACTCTGTCCCAATGGTTACTTTAGAAATGAATAGAATCATAGCAGTGTAGCACGAACACTAATTTTTTCAACGAACAACAACCAAATCAAAGGCATCGTTGTGTTTGGTTAACTCGCTTTGATATCATGTAAGAATGCGTTGAAATTTATTTTTTAATTCATTGGATCGTCTATCGAAAATTCAAATTCTGAAGCAAGCTTACGCTGTGAATTCACCCTAAAAAATCTTGACTCTTATCTTTGCGAGATATCTCCATGTATTATAGTTTGAGATACCACCCACATAAGAAAATCCATCCACGTTAGGAAAATTTCGGAGATTGCTTGGTTAAAAAAGACTTCACTTTGCACAAATTTAAGACCTAAGAAAATATTTGACACTGCAGTATATGCCAACATGAAAAAGAAAAAAGCAAATTTCAAAACCACCTGAAACCCAAAGTATATAAACACTGAAGCTAATGCAAATCCGCAGTTACACACGGATCCAAACTTTCAGGTGAATTTTAGCTCCGTCATGTTACACACGTATTGAATTCGTTTGCGTCAAGTTGCATCTAGTGGTGAATCTGGAACGATTTAGCGACGTTATGTTGCACACATATAAAATTCGTTAGCGTCAAGTTGTATTTAGTGGTGAATTGGAAGTATTTAGGGCCGTCATGTTGCACAAGTCAAGTTAGACAACTTTACGAAAATGAATTCACCTGAAAGTTTGGATCCGTAATTTCTCTGATCCGTTGAGGGTCTGCATTACCTTCAGTGTTTATATACTTTGCTGAAACCTACGTTGTAAACACATTCTAGGCGAGCCAATCTATTGTTGAACGCTAAAAACAAAACAAATTCAGTAAGTGTACAACCACTCACGTTGCATGTGTCACGGGTTCGATTCCCGTAACAGACATAGTTTATATGATTTTTCCAAGATAGATAGACCAGAGAGATGCTAAGATAACGGCTGGGACGCCGTTTCGGCGGATAGAGGGAATCTGTCAGCCTTTTTCATATAACGAATGAAATGTCAGAAATGGCTGACTTTTTCCAAAATTGGTCGGTTGTTTACAAAATAATTAATTTTTGACTACAATGATTCGAGAAGCAGAATATGGAAATACGTTTGCATCGGTGTCAAAATTAACGTAAAGGGTTTTATTTGCAAGGTACTTTCGTATTATCTTGCTTTTTTCAATTCGGAAATTGTGTACGAATACTGAATCTGATTTATAAATAAATGGACTTACGTTCATTCTGATCCCACAAGGATCATGTTAGCAATTTATTTCATTAAAATTGGTGATGCTGGAATTTTAAAAAAAATCTGTGGTTATGTCTTTTTCAATTTGACAGCTGGTCGCATACGGTTCAATTTTTTTCAGAAATGATGGACAAATTCCCTCTATCCGTCGAAACGGCGTCACAGCCGTCATATTAGCATCTCTCTGAGATAGACATATGGGCGTATATAATGCCATGACAGAATCAGATGTGGGCGGCACGAAAGTTCGATACAGACGCCATCTGTCCCTTTTTTTTAACACAAAATTGCTTCGAAATCTGGGTCATCTGTTTTGTGATAGGCTCAGTATTTTGTGAAACAAAAGCAAATGTCAACCATTTAAAAAAAGGTGTCATTAACATCGGACTAATGTGCTAGGCCGCTCGTCTAAATGGCATTACTTCCACCCATATATTTACCTTGTAGTTTTCCTTTTAGTTAAAATATCAAGTACTAGTGGCATAGATCAATCATACGCAATGGTTTACAATTTTAAAGTCTCTCTAAAATACGAGGGTATCCATAACGGGCCCATTTGCGGCTTAGGTGCTTGGAAAGCTTTCCTGTCCATCTTATCCTTATTTTATCATACCACAAAAATATAAGGCAACTTTTCTGACGCTATTTGGAAAGCTACACCTTTGTGTCACTGGTGTACTTTGAAAAAGCTCGAATTTAATATTTCCAGGTCTTTAGGATACGGAATTTTGGAATTTCAGGACGTGATCCTAAATTCTGACACCTACTTTTTCCAATGAACGTCAACACAAGGTATGATCCAATGTCAAACTTTGTATGTAGCGGAGGACATAGCGATTTCATATAAACAAACTCACCTCTATTCCGGTTTGTATACCTGGTTTATACTTTCATTGCTTTTATCGGTATCAATGTCTCAGTTTTGTAATAATTTCACTTATACATCCTCACTCTCTCTAAACGTTCGCCGTGAACTACGAGCGTAAATGCATGGCTTTTCGTATAAATAGCAGCAACTTTACGTTGTAGTTCATCAAATAGTTTTCGCTTATTAACCAGCAAATATTAGCTCAACAAAACAAAATGTTCAAACATTATACACCTATCGCTGTGATGCTTAGCATCATGTTCTGTTTCCTCATAACGGGTGAGTTGCGATTGGTTTCTGATGTGGATGTGTTCTTTGTGTGTCCGAATTTATTTCGTACATAGCTTGGCTCATGCGACTAAAATGAGGTGGTTTCTCTCCAGTTTTCGTCCGCCGGCATAAAAAGCTATGTACGTTGTCGGTTCTTCACGCTCGTTCCGCTTGAAGAACAATCCCCTAGTAAAAATAAAAGTCTCAAAAGCTCGAAAAGAGACGTCTCACAGTCTCAAATCCTTTGTATTGTGAGACGTGAGACGTCTCTTTTCGAGCTTTTGAGACTTTTATTTTTACTAGGGGATTGTTCTTGTTGCTTCTATTCTGCAATGCAGACTTTGCAACATACAGTGATACAGTTGCGAAATTCCTCTATTTACTGCCAAACACATCCTGCGAGTCCCTCGATTGATTATCTTGTGTCCCCATTTCGCCAGTGGCGACATTTTTCATTATTTTCATGGCTGAATGAAATGCTATGAGATTTTCTAAGTTTTCATAGCTGAATCCAGACTAATTAACATACAACTCATGGCGCAATGTTCAAACATTTTATATTTCAAATTTAAAGACATGGACATGCGACCAGCCGACAGTGATGACAGTGAAGATGCATTAGACGCATTAGGCGATAGAATGGATGCAATGTTGGATGATATGTACAACAACATTAAATCGGTGATGTCAGGTGACGCAAGCGACGCAAGTGATGCCAGTGATGCAAGTGACGCACAAAGCGCCAACGCACCCATACGATAAGTCATCACTAGCAGCATGGAACTGTCGGCTTCAGCACACGATGTAAAGAAATGAAAAATGTATATAATGACTGCGAAAACATTAGTAAAATAATGGATTTAAGATTCAGCAATGCATTTTGTACAGCACAGCACATGAACGTTAATAAAACCAGGCAAATATAAATGTAAAGGTTTCATTTCGTTCTGAATGTTCAGTTGAACTATTCGGCGAATAGTATTCGCCCCTGAGTTAATGTTATTCTTCGTTTCTTTAATTTCTCCCAACAAGAGCATCCACAGAGCCGTAACCTCAACACTTTTGCGAACATTTCGTCAACAATAATTTTTAGGTTATGGTGAATGACGTTTTGACAGCTCAAATAACCACGGGACAGACCTAATTCGTATGTCATTTTAAACGGTAAATACCCTTTAATAATGGAGACATTAGTTGTTAGCGAAGTTATACGAATTGGCTGTTTTTTGACGACATTCAACTTTAAGTTAAAAAAATAATTTTTTACCATACGAGATGGAGCTCTATAGCTGAATAGTATTAGAAAAGGTTTTTGTCTAGTTTTCCTTTCGCCTCCTCGCTCGCCAGTTGTCATTTAAATTAATAACTAACACACTAACGCTAAATTAAGGTGAAAAGCCGTCCTTAGGCTAAACACTTGCTGCAAGTGAAATATCATTATTATATTCGTAATTTGTATTTTTTTTTTTTGAATAATAAAGTTCGTTAAGTCTATAGCTGAATTTAAAAGGAAAACAAAATAAACTTTATTCTACAATGATCTAGTCAAAAATGCCATCTACGCCAAGAAATGCCATCCACGTTATAAAAAACTTATACAAATGAATGAATGAACAAAACATCTGACGAAACTTAAATGAGGTTATGTCTGAAAGTATGTACCGTATCTTGAAGATGATCTATACCTAACCGCTATTAGGGCGCTAATTTTTGTTCGAATTACGTCAGCCACGTTACAGAGAACAGCACCATCTGCCAACCCTGCCTTGACAATGATCGCCAGCGTCAATGTTAACATTTTCTTTTTGATTTTTCACTTCAATGATCTATTGAAATTCAGATATAGACTCAATAAACCAATTTATCCAACGTATACTACATGCCTGGAACATAAATAGTTTCATAAATTGTGTATTTACTGAGCTTCATAGAACTGAAACGTCGTTCTTCTTCTCCTTAAAATGGCGAAAATCACAACCCATTGCTCACTAACGGGAAAGAACATTGATGATAAAAATTGCTAGTGTTTTTGTGAATTTTGCATGTATTCGGAAAATTGACTTAAATCATGAAAATGTAACTGTTAATGTTTCGTATTACGTTTTGACATATTGTAAAAGGTAGCATCGTCCACTACTACAAAAGTTTTGTAAACGGAAGCTTCACTCTCTTCTATAAGCACTATGAATGGTTCCTTTTACACATCGCTTGTGGAATAGAGTGATGCTTCTTGTTACAAAGTGTTTGTAGATGAGAGTGATGCTCACTCCACACAATGATTGTAGAAGGGGGTAATTCTGTCAAAACCTAATACGACACTTAACGGTTACATTTTAATGATTTAAGTCAATGCTAGCTTCATTAACTACATCAAAAAGCTTTTCAGTTTGTTCGAAAAGTGCGAATAGTGAAATAAAGACTAATCGCACTTTGTGTCGTAAAAGGGCGCACACTATGATTCGCGTGTGCGAGATTCCCGGACAGAGAAATCAAAAACTCATGTAAAACACAGAAATAGAAAATGTGTCGTTGATTCAAGGGAGAGGTTTCGAATTAAGAATTATTTTGCGAAATTATCGAACCAACTATCGAAATGGCGAGCCAAGAAAAATCCCCAGAGTGTGAGTGAAGAAACGCTAATAAAAGACGCCACGATGCGATAAGAAGAAACGCCAGAAAGACAAATTCTTTATGTTTCTTGGCGTTTCCTCACATTTTGGCGATTTTTCTTGGCGTTCCTTCACATTTTCCGATTTTTCTTGGCGATTTGACTTTGGTAATTCTTTACGGGAATCCCTTAGGGCGTCTCTCTCTGGACATCGAAAATCGATATTTTGATTCAGGCTTCGGAACCACTTGAACCCTATAACCACCATTGATAATTTAATTCACGTCGTAAGTGCGGTCGAAAGTGCGGAGGTCTTTCTAACGTAGCGCCATTTTCATATAATGAAGCGTTTGAAATGTATTTTTCGGTTCACTTTTTCATCGAATCGTTCACTTAAAATTCAAATTTTAGGCACACTTACTGCGTGAATAGTCCATATCGATGCTACGGTACATTACTTGGTGACAAAAATGTGATTTTTTTAATAAGTCGCAAAGCAAGTAAAAACCTAGAAGACGTAGATTATACGAAACATACACAGGTATAGACACTCACCTAGTCTCAATCTCGAAAGTTCGAAAAGCGAATACTCTTACTTCTACACCATCTATAGAAAAGATAATGTCGAAAAGAGTGTTCACCCTTCGAGGTCAGTTAAATTAACTGGTTTGTTCCTAGTTAACTGGACTTTTACATACAAAATTTTGACGATCACCTATCGAAACCAGCTTAAAAGTAATTGGTAATTTTTCTCTCCTTTAACACTGTATTGTCTTTTGCGACGTGAGTCGAAACCAGTCAAACTCTTGAACGCCCAAGAAGCCCTTTCGTAGTGCTTTTGATTCAAATTGGTTTTTCTCTGAGTGCGCAGCGCACAGACGGAAGGACACGCGTCGTTCAAAATCCCCGACAATTATTATAGTAATTATGTACAAGTAACGGAGTGAATTTGCTATCAAAGTAACCTCAGAGATTGCTGGAGTTAAAATAATAAAACGAAAGAGCCGAAGCAAGCTGATTGGAAAAATAGAACAGTTTTGAGAAAACACTGAAACCGCATAGTATCGAAGGACAATGAAGCTTATCGTTCTGTTAATGATCGCCTGTAGTGTACTTCCAGCCATGGAAGGTAATATTATAATCGATTACTTGCCTCGAAGTTGCATCGATCAGTAATCGAAAATTTATTTATTTTTTCGTCAGCAATCAAGTGCTACTCGTGCAATTCCGTTCTACAAAATTGCGACAATGTTAAGGATGGGGACAAATTCGTGGTTACATGCCCCGCAAGTATGCTTATTTGTACAATTCGGTGATAGATTGTCCAAGTTCTCAGATTCACGTTAACAACTGGAATCGAGGCACCGGACTGTTGCTGATTACTTTAGGGATCGTTTCAATTTTGATTTCCGTTTTTTTGTAGGTATGCCAATGTGTTACGTTACACGAGGCAAAACTGGAGATTTAACTGTAACAGAGCATGGTTGCATATTTGAGCATAAGGCTGGATGCGAAAAAGCAGAAACTGGGAAAATGAAAGGGGAAATATGTTGGTGTAACGAGGACAAATGCAACGGATCCAATAATGTGGCAACGTCTTCGATTGTGTCCGTGTTGGCGTTAATTTCGGTGATCGTTTACAGTAATTGTTATTAATTTGGGCTAGGCGCATACCCTAAACATCTTGGTGCAAATCAATAAATTATCCCGTTAACTAATCGCGGAAACGAGTTCATAATTTACCCGTAGCAGAAACTGGACATTTTAGCTGAGAAACTCTGGAAGTTTCAAAGCCTCCATGAAAGTAAAGCCGACGCGTCTGATTTTCGTGAACGTTCGAAGCCTCCATGCAAGCAAAGCCTGATTTTCGTGAACTTTTTCTAGACACGAACTATTTCTATGATGGTTGCAGCGTAAGAGGTGAATTGTGCTACAGCAAAAGACAAATTCTTTCTCAACGACTGTAGGAGCGAAGGTAAGCTGCTTCAATGTAGTGACCTACTCGACATCAGTTGTCGATGTTTGCGTCAGTTGTGTCTGTTTCACGTGGCCCTCGTTAGTGCATTTGTCACGAAAAATCGGACCGACTAAAATTTCCTTTGATTTCCGTGGACTGGACAGGAAGGGACTGCCTACCAATAGGCGCTGAAAGTGAAAGAAAGGCACCTAAAAGCTCTGTTGAAGGTCGACAATATAGCAAATTCAATAAAATTACTAAAATCCAAGTCGCCTCCTATGGCTATAGTAGTACGGGTTCTTTGGGTAATTTTGCCAGTTCCTGTAAAACGAAATTCTCGAAAGAAGTAACTGATTGTCGATCCAACGTTTTTGTTGCGAATAACATTTTCTTAGGAAGTCTCGATCAAGAATGGGGAAATTCACTAAACGCCCATTCTTAACACTGCATTGGAAGTTCAATTTAGAATTTTTCTGGCGAAAAAATAAATTTTTATTTCAAAAGCGAAAGACAGATTATGAATCGAATCGCATTGGTTGTGCGAAAAAACTGTTCTCTCTGTAGCGTATGCAACGAATGCCAGCAACTGACACACATCCTCGAACTAAGTCCTTTCGAACCTCTAGCAGTTCCAGCTTCGGGAATGTGTCCCGAATAAAAACGAACAATTGTCCATCAACAACACCTTCGTAGGTCAGCGAACGAACGGCTTCATTTATTTCTGCAGCTTCACCCACTGCATTCATTGAAATCGGCGGAATCCTTTCTCCATTCGGTCCATAGTCGAAGCAGTTGATTCGTAACTTTTCCACCGGTGGAAATTTGAGATCTTTTAGATTTGTGTGGAAGGTGACCCGAATGGTAAGAGTCTTCAACTTTTTCAGATTCATTACGATCGATTGGAAGTAGCTCTGTTTGTATGACACGAATAACTCCAAATCCTCAAGATTTGGCAAGTTTTTTATGATTTCGTTCGTCATATATTCCGTGCTGGTCGGACTCATTCCATAGTTTGCACCATCATATAATCTTAAATGAATAACCGATCTAAGCGGTTGCAATACCAGTTCATTGCATAAATCATGCACACTTCCCGGCATCAGGTGCAATGTTTTCAAATTCTTCAAATTTTCGAACACGATGGTTAGAACCGGAAGGACGGGTATGTGACCCAGCTCGACCGTCTCGAAACTGTTCTCCTGATTCAGCAGGAGCGCGACTATACCATCAAAGTCTGTAATCGATTTGTAGTCCAATGCAACGTTTCTTAACGCTGGCATCATGACAGATGTTCCCATACCGAACTTGAGCGCTGTGTTCGACGCTATGCGACAAAAGTCAATTTCTTGCAGACAGTTTTGAGTTGAAAGAAATTTCAGAACTGCATCTCGTGTGAACCGTTGCTGGCGGCAAATTAGTGTGCAAAGCTTCGATTTAGTGAAGCACTGCAACAGTCTACCGTCCGTGCCATCACACACAGACAATTTTTTCAATTGTTCACAGAGCGGCTTATCGTCATCGTTCAGTTGCACATCCCATCTGTCGCTCGGCAGTAACTTCACAGTCACCGAAGAAAGGTACAAATTTGTTAGATTCGGAAACGTCTTCAGCAAATTGCTAAATGCTAGCAAGTGGAACAATGCGTTGGTGATGGCTATGTCGGTAACAGTGCACGCGAATGCCTGGTCTCGATTTTTGAAAAATGCCAAGATGATTGGAACTCGTACGTCTCGTTTCAAGTAGATGTTGGTGAACTGTCTTCTGGTTGGAATCAGGTCACGACAAGCGGGCGCGTTGAACGTCCGATTTAGATGCAGACTCCATTTGAAGCAGTTTTCGGTGAGCGATTTCCATCTAAAATTAAAGAAAAGTATGGCAATGATCAGTGCAGTTCATCATTGACGAGTGGCCACGGCAATATTACTAATTCTGAAAAGGACGGAGGTGTTCATAAACTGATAAAAATGGTACCACGCATATAAGTGTGACATACTTTTGCTGTGTATAGTATACGTCGGGTATGAATGGTTCATGTAGTAGGGCTCACTAGCTGCATTTTTGATTAATGCGTGAATTTTTACCGTTGATAAATATGCTTTTGTGGATTCCAAAACGATTAAGAGACTTTGAAAAAGTTGCCTCTAGCGCCATCTACATCTGATAGAAGTTTTAGATGCAGACGTAACTTCGATGAATTTCTGTGTAGCGGCAATCGAACCTCCCATATATTTTGAAATTTGCTTGAAATTGGGTCCCACCACATATCTCACATCACAAATCTTACGTCCTTTGATCCGCAGATGGATTGTTTGGTATTATATCATTTAAAAGCTTAGGGTCTGAGCTAAGCGTTCAAAGTAATTTGAGACGTTTATGGAATTTGTAGGGTCTGTCAAAGTTCGCCGAAGGAAGACAATTTGCAGATTTTAGCAGATTTCGGGAATCTAATATTTTTGTTTCAATCGAAAAACTGATTTTTTTTTGTTTTTAGATGATGTCTAGCATTTCCAGTACTAGTCTCATTAAATTTACAAAAAAAAAAATTGCCGAAACAAATTCGCCATGCCAAATCTTCAATGAAAACTAGTTGCCTGTAGCGGAACATTCAAAAACCTTTTCATCGTTAAAATATTGGAAATTGAACGTGCAACGATAATAGCGAAGAAAAAAAAAAATTTTTCGAACCAATTAAAAAAATTAGTCAACTTTCACCTGAGTTTTAAAATATCATTTTTAAGAAAATTCGGAAAAACTGCCGGAAAAACGGAATTTTTTTGCATCAATAAAAACTTTGAACCTTTAGCTTTCGTTTGAGCTCAATATCACCTGTGTAGCTTCGATTGCCGCTACACAGAAATTCATCGAAGTTACCTCTGCATCTAAAACTTCCACCGGATGTAGATGGCGCTAGAGGTCACTTTTTCAAAGTCTCCTAATCCCCAAATGCATATTTATCAATGGTAAAAAATTCATGCTTTTATACCAGAGAGATGCTAAGATAACGTCCCAGCCGTCGTCATATTAGCATCTCTCTGTTTTATACTCAGTGTTTGCTATAAGCTACTCGAGCGTCTCATTTACGACCGAATATATGACTCGATCGATGAAAAGGTTCCGGCAGAACACGCTGGTTTCAGAAAGGGGCGCAGCTGCGTCGATCAGATTTTGGCAATGACCACATACCTTGAAACTGGTTTCGAACGGAAAGTCAGAACTGGAATAGCTTTTGTGGACCTGTCATCAGCCTACGACACCGTCTGGAAAGATGGTCTGCTAATAAAATTTATCGACGCTATTCCATGCTCAGTCCTAGCACAGCTCCTGGAAAATATGCTGACGAATAGACAAATCGTAGTTGTTATGAATGGTGAACGAAGCACAGCCAGATTTTTAAAAAATGGCCTTCCTCAAGGCTCGGTGTTGGCACCCCTCCTCTTCAACTTATATGTAAGCGACATGCCAGATACGCAATCTCGGAAATTTGGATATGCTGACGACAACGCGCAAGGATTTCAACACAAACATCCGAAGTATATCGAACACACACTCACAAATGACCTGGCTGTCCTGGAAAAATATTATCGTGACTGGCGGCTGTGCCCAAATCCGGACAAAACAGAGGTAAGCTACTTCCACCTTAATAACAGAGAAGCTACCGATAAACTAAACGTGAGTTTCTGTGGAAAATTGGTAAAATTCAATCCGAATCCAACGTACCTTGGCTTCACGTTGGACAGGACACAAACGCACAAAGCTCACCTTGACAAAGTAGCTCAGAAACTCAAGTCCCGCAACAACTTAATACAGAAATTGGCAGGTTCCTCATGGGGTAGCAAAGGCGACACACTTAGAACAGCAGCTCTAGCACTGGTTTATGCAACGGCCGAGTACTGCTGCCCGGTTTGGCTACGCAGTTCTCACGTTAACAAAGTAGACGTACAGATAAACGAAAGTCTAAGAACGATCTCCGGTACACTGAAATCAACTCCAGTGCTATGGCTACCCGTCCTAGCGAACATTGCTCCTGCTAATATCCGTCGTGAACAAGCTCTCATGCGTGAATGGACGAAAATAACGGTGAATGCTTCGCTGCCGATTCATGAAGATTTATCCTCCGCACCGATAACCGCCAGGCTGAAATCCAGAAACCCGATCTGGAAAGAGCCTTTTTTCAGAGACGAAAATTTCATATACGATGCTAACGAGAGGTGGCGAGAATCCTGGAGCTCAGCCAACATTCGAAACCAGCATCTCATCAACGATCCGACAATTAAACTCAACGGGATGGACAAAGACCGGAAAATTTGGGCCCAAGTCAATCGTTTTCGTACCAGTCATGGTCGCTGTGCAGATACTCTTTTTAAATGGAATATGAACAGCTCACCAAACTGTGATTGTGAAGATGTCGCCCAAACAACGAACCACATAGTGAATGATTGCGACACGAGAAAATTTGCTGGTGGACTTATGGAACTCCACGAAGTTACGCCCGATGCGACAAAATGGTTGCAGCTTATGGACATCAAGTTATGATTTTCCTTTGCCTAATGACTAAGAGAAATGTTTTCTTTTCTCGGTTCTTTAATGTGATTTATGTTTATGCTCATGTATCAAGCCATACGAAATAATAATAATAATACCAAAATGTACTAAAAAATTTATTTTGTTTAACTAGTGAGCCCTACTAATGCGGAGAAATTGAAGTTCAAAGTGGAGACTTGTCAATTTAGGACAATTCTTCATTATTTACCTTATTGTAAAAAAAGTCAGGGGATCTAGCACTTTTTCAATGTAGGACGGTCTTCTGTTGTGGACGGTATTTTCTAGGCAATTTCGCGGGCTAAACAAGCGAAAGTGCCTAAAATAAGCCGTCCACAACAGATGCGTATACAACTTTTCGTGCTGAGGGCCTAAATTACGAGAAAATAACCATTTCGGCTACCTTTTTCATCGCGTCGTTCGCTTGAAATTCAAATTTTAGTCACACTTACGGCGTGAATTCCTGCTAAGAAAAGTTAGGGTGAGTAAGGTACGATAAAACTGTCCATATTAAATACGTTCCATCAAACTCTAAACTTCGGTCGCTCAGTTAGTCTGAATTATCATTCCGCTTTGTCTCCGTGCACATGACAGTTGGGATTTCATACAATAGAGTACATTCTGTACTTTTTGATTAAATTTAAGACCAAATTGGGTCGATAAAACACATTTCGTTAAATTGTGCTAAAAGTCTTTATTTACCGACCACGGTTTTAACTACCAAGTAGTCCTCATCAGAGTTCTTTATTGAGCACATTGTATGAAATGACAACTGTCACTTGACGGAGACAAAACGGAATGAAAACGGATGACTGTAACGCCACCTTTAGTCTTGATTTCTACTCACAAAAAGAACACTCCGTTTTCACTTTAAACAATAGAAAAGAGGAGACGCGGTTTAGCTAAACGGAGGCAAAACTGAGTTGTTCCTTTTTTGTAAGTGGAAATCAGCCCTTAGTATCACCGTACAAAATTGTACGCCTAAGACTAGGGAAATTTTTGCGTATTTTAATAGTGGTGGCAGACCTGATCGAACGAGCTCGATTTTAAAGAGCCAATGCTGTAAAGAATATAATACAAAGATGCCCTTTATGATTGAATTGTTTGGTTCTGTCATGCGAATTGTAAAAGTTCAGTCAACAAAAAAATAGTCCGTGTAAGTGCCGTGAGAGAGAAAAAATTGAAAAATATACATTTTTGTCTTTCACACAGTTTGTGTACCTTTTTGGTAAAGATGAGTACATAGTTCGTGAAAAATGTATGCAAAATCGACCGCTGCAAAACGCTTGCAAAAAATGACACAAAATGTATGAGCCCCCAAAGTCAGATATTTTGCAAGTACAATGTAAACATTAGGTTTACACCGAGCTTGCAAAATATTTGACAGATAACTCGTACGTCATATTTTGCATGGTTCCATTTTTCACGATCTCTGTGTGCTAGCCTTAAGTAAAAAAACAATTCTTACCTTTTACAAACTGCACTCACATTCAATCGTGATCTGTCATCGAGAAACTTGAATATTGTCAAAATGAGTTCAGCCGGTAAATCGACAATGCCGCGGTCCATAATTTCGAATGAATTTTGTTCAGAGTAATTATTTGTTCGACTGATTTGCTTAGAAAAATGTAAACAAATCGTACAATCTGACTAACGATAAGTTTTTTTTTTGTTTTCTCTATATTTCTCCTTAATTAATAGGCTAATTATTCTTCTGAATTCTGTTGATATGCTATTAATTGCACTTGTTGTGTATCGTCGAAAGTTCACCAGTAAGTTGCCAAAAATGTTCAACAAAACTATTACGATTACAAACACTAAATTTGTATGGAAAGAAAATCGTTTTTGCTAATACAGTAACTATTAACAGAAGTGAATCACAACAAATAAATCGCATAAGATTGAACAGTGTCATAATAAACGATGAAGTTTACCTTAACTGACGCAACGCAACGAAATATCAACTTTATAATCCAGAAGTTTGCATAAGAAAAAATTGGCGGGCCTACCTTCAGGCTTTTTTCAATTTTTTGTTAGCCTAATGTTTGTTATGGAAACCCATTTTTGTGGCGGAATCGATTTTTCATCAGCTGGAAAAGCCATTAATTTATATGAAAAATTTCAAAATCCAACATCTACCAAACCATTTAGATAAAAGAGACTTTTTCGGAGAGTTAGAGCTCGTACATACAAGAATCGTATTTCATTCACTCACGGTAACTTTTGACGCTCAGCTAATACTGTCAAAGTTAACTGTGAGGTTATATTCTCCACACACGGAGACCTTGAAAATGTCGGCGTCGGGCACATGACATTTTTTAATTGATATTAGTAGAGGGCAGCCCCGTGATTCAGAATTTTGAGATAAACGAGAGCTGCCTTGAAGAGACCTGTAGGTTTGTTCCAATTAACTGTCAACCCGAACTTTGACAACACGACACGAACGACAACGATTTCATCCACAGATATGAACATAACCTAAACGTCAACCAATTTCTTCGTTAAAATTTTTGTCAACTTTAAAGTTGACGTTAAGTTGCCTTATGTGGATGAAGTTTGGCATTTCGAAATGACAACAAACCTATACCTCAGACAGACCTCAGTACCGTTTAGTAGAACCTTTTCAATTACCATAATGCACTACATAAAGTAGAACAAATATATCCAGCCACTTGAACAATTATAGTAGATGTAAACTCCATCGAAAGCACCTGGCAGGGTAATCAGAAGGTATGGAAAATATTCGCATACTTAAAGTGCCACTCTGTTTTTCTTCTATTACCCTTCTAGGTGCTTTGCTCCATCCTGAAATATGATGTAAGAAGTGAAAGATTTTTGTTTAAATTTAATATTTTATCCAATACAATGTCTTAGTCATGCTGATTGGTAAACTTTGCGAAATGATCCGATTCGCCGGCCATGTTAAATTGAACGCAAATGAGTAAATAATTCGTCAAAAAAACGAAAAACTGAAATTAACGAATGTTTACTGAATCGTTTCTACTTCAAATTAACGAAAATCAGATCGTCAACATACGCCAAAAAGCAGCTTCAAATCAATTACGAAACATCCCAGTGCATTGAAGACATAACGATAATTATGCAGTGCTTTGAGAGAGGACTGCAACAATGTTAGTAAAAAGGGCTTTCCGTTTCTCCGTTCCTTTCAACACAAACTTACAAAATTATTGAAAAGCGTCCGTATTCTGCTCGACTTTATCTTGTTCTCGATACACAGCCCGGTCACTCTTAGTACAGTCGCCTGAAATATTTTTGATGAATCTCATAATTTTTGTGCGAATTTTACACGAGCATTTACCCTTCTATGGACGAGGTGGCACAGCCAACACAACAGAACACAATAAACGATGTGACTCCACATCAGTATCACGAGCATTCCTTGCGTCAACGACCTCAGACTGAATATCATTAGGTACGATCCTTCTCCGAAGAAGATGAAATCTCTGGTAACATTCACAATGATCGACCAGCCGAAGCATTTATTGAAAATATCGATCAAATCGGTGATGAGATCGTGGTACTGGTTGAATTCGTTCAAGGATAAATGGGGGCACGAACCGTACGATTTGCGAACGTTCTCCAACGCTTCGAAAAGGGTGAAGATGAGGAAAGCGTAGAAAATTATTTGCAGCGACTTGACGGAGGCCAGTAGATTTGGAATTTCGAATTGAAGTGTTATGAACGAGTGGATTTTCGGGTTGTTGAGCCACAAATCGTAGATATAAAGGGATTGTGGTATAACGTTGAGTGAGGCCAGTAGGAGAGCCGACATAGGTATCTAAATAATAGGAAAATAAATTCAATTCACGAGTCTATCTAGAAGTCAGTGGTAAGAAACACCCTTAGGCTCGTTATAATTTCCAATTTTTCTGTCAATATGTCCAGGTTAGATATAGGGTTCGTTTGAGCCGAAACAACAACGTTCCTAGCTACAGAGGGAATAATAACAACGAACTCTAGAGGAGAATTCCAAGGTTACTTAGTGTGGAGGTAATGCCGTATATAACCGACTCAATGGTACGAAAGGCACGAAAGTTAAAAACAAAAAATGGAATAGAAAGTCGGCTCATCTGTTGTGAGATAGTCAACCATTTTAAACCACATTAGCAACGAACTTATGTGTTAGGCCGCGCATCTGAATGGCATTACCTGCACACTACATATACCTTGGAGAATTCGATACATCGTTAACCGATATCTCCGTGATTTGCATTGGAACCTTTCAAGCTAGGAACATTTTTGTGACTATTTCCGAGGCCAATTCTTTGTATGCTGCAACCTCACCCAAAATCCAAATCGTCTGCACGACGCCACCAGCTGAAACTTTCCCAAAACGGTTTCCAACCGAGCAATGGTTTCGAAAAAGTCAACATGCCACCGGACGTTTACTAACGTCTCAGCGTAGCAAATCACTGCGTCCAGCGACACCATTATCAAACGCGAGTACGACACAAGACCGTGAAATTCGGAAATGTCCCAATACGGTTGGACCGTCACCTGGATCACATTGGATAATGTGATCAACGTGACGAGTGTCGAGTAGATGTACCAACCGGTGTTCCGTGTGAGATGTAAAGAGTGCGAAAAATCGGATCGAATATCAAATGGATAAAAGCCGAATGCTCGAAAGCAATACAAAATGTAACGAATTGTTTTTGATTCTTTCATGGTGTAAGAGGTGTTCAGTCCAACCAGAGAAAGGAATTGCTTCTTTATGACCGCGTGAAGATGTACTTTGTTCTATTAATATTCAACATAAGCATAATAGAGGTGCATATTCAAGCGTGACGCAGTTCATTATCAAAATCATGTTTACGCGGGAAGTGTGTAAACAATTACGTTTATTAAAAAGCCAACAAAAAATTTCATGTGCCAGTCAGTCAGTGAACGATGTATTTTTCGACAGGCACAATGCTGAATAATTTAGGCACGATTGGTGAACGGCCAACCACAAGTTCAGGCTGAACCACCGATCTAACTTTCCGAGTAAAGTTAGACCAATACATTCTCTAGCAACTACATTTAATAGAGGGGTGAAAATACAACGTAGCCTTGGCATTTTACATGTGAGAAATTAGGCTACAAATTATACAAACAAAGGAGGTGGTATTTTGGCAGCGTCAAAACGAAGTTTGTTTGCTAGAGAGGGTATTGGTTAGGCGCCTATTACGGTGTTTAAGTAGAGGGAATTCTCGGGGTATAGCTGTCACAATAAAGTGAGCTGAAAATTTGAATTTGCGTGGCAGTATATTTTCATGTGAAAACAATTTTTCTTCGTTTTAATTGCATGTAGATGTAGTGTGTTTGACTTCAAAACAATTGAATAGTAAACTATAATCTTTCATTCGGTTGAATTTGTCTTTCCCAAATTTTAATTTTGTTTGCAAAATACAAAACAAATTCAAATTTTGCCTCCTGTTTTGACAGCTATATACCCCGAGATCACTTACACTTTAATTGGTCAAAAAACTCTCTGCTTAAACACTGTATTGATATCTCGCCTAAATGCAGACCAGATAAAAATGCATCGTGTTTACATACGAGTCACTCAGTGTGTACGTCATAGCAACCACTCCAAACTCACTGCAACTACCCCAACTATGAAGGTTGAGTGATCTTTAGGACGTTACCAATGCGATAAAAACGCTGCAAAAGGTAACCGCTGAACCCATATGTAGGATTACCAAAATCAGAGAACTGCTCCTAGCTTGGACACTGAATTCACAAGTGTCGAATTGGAGGCTTTCGTTATAAGAGCTAGCGCTAACAGAACTAAAACCAGTTATATATCTTTACCTCGATCTTTACTCCTAATATTTTCTACGTTCATGCTAGGAGCAGTGCTGTGTCAAAATTCAAAACTTTCTGACAAGCTTCGTTTTAGGGCGTTGCCTAAATGTAGTAGGTTATCCATATACGTATATAATGCGTAAATTACTGCCTCACTTTGTCGCATATCTTTAAGCCCGAAAAGCAATTTGACACTGCTGACAATTATTGTTGTATTTTCCATTGATATATCATTCCAAAATTTCACTTTTGCGGTTTTTGTGTTAAAACACGAACCAGCCGAACTCTATTTTCTTCGAATAAGATGTGGACTTTGGGGGATTTGATGATAACCAGTCTAAAATTCGGGCATGTTTCAACACTATGTTTCCTCAGAAAACTCGAACCCTTTCTTTCGCATTATAAAAGCCCCATTTGTTTTTCGGACCATCAAATTGACAGCTGTCAAAAAATTGTATCGAAATTGCGGTGATTATAAACCCTGCAAAGTAATAAAAGGCGGGAGAATCGCAATAAACAATCCAAAACATAGCATAATTTGTCGATCGCAGCAACGCAAAATTGATCGTGTGTTTTGGACCTAACGCGACCTAAACCAAGGTTCTGAAAGAACAGGTTAAGACGGTGTTAGGGAATCTCACGCCGCGTCATTCACAATAACTCACAAAGTGACATCTTCCTTATACAAAATGTGTCAAAATGTGAATTATTGTGAATGACGCGGAGCGTGATTCCTAGCAACCGTTAAGACACTTTCGAGTTGATCACGAAGGCGGTGTGATCAAAATTTTCCTGTAGCGCAAACTAAGTTTGGAAGATTTTATATGACGATTTCAAAGTAACAAAAAAATTGACTTTTCAAGCAATATGTCTCTTCCAAGGCCGTTCAAAATTCGTTTATACCGCCGTACGATGGAAGAAACCTATATACATGTCTGAATTGTCAAGATTTGTGTTTCACCCGCCATCGTAAGTGTCTTAACTAAACAGCCTCTATACAAACAAACAACAGTGGCCGAGTCGTTTGTCGGTGCGGCTTATTGCGACAAAATGGTTCAGAAGAAGAAGAAGAAGAAGAAGAAAATTAGACGAAATAAAATGATTGCGCGACAAAATCCAAAAATCTTGTCCCTGAACCAATCTGTCGGATTTTAAGTGTATAAAAAACCGACTCGTACACTGTTGAGAGGTGTTTGTTTGTATAGAGGCTGTTTAGTCTTAACCTGTTCTTTCAGAACCTTGACCTAAACGAACGTATAAGTTGTTTATGGTGAAAATTTAAAGTTACACGTTCAACAATAAGACAAGCGAAATCCGTATGTGCTCCGGCCATAACAAATTTTGTCATTTGGCATTGGCAATACCTAACAGTATACATGTCATATCATTACAATTTATTTCGAATTCAAAAATTGTACGCGTGATTTCAATGTGGCCGCTCTAACCAATGTAAACCGTGTAAAATTCGCCTCACATCACCCACACTCACACATGCCCGCGTCTCGCTCTAGCACTAAATGTCATCCACCTGTCACATTTCATCGTCGCCTCTCTTTTTTCTAATTGACCACTTTTCAGTGAATCTGTTTGTTTACTGCGAAATTTCCACTTCGATCTAATTTTAATTCGTACACAACATTCGAAGCAAAGTATTACGTGTCCCATCAACTGGACCAGAACGGTTATACGACAATAAGTTAGTGGTAAGTGAATTTTCAATTGCATTTTTTTAGCGATGCATGCATACTGTGTACGACACATAAATTGTTGTGTTTTTTGTGCCACGAATGGTTAGTCGGAATAAAATTATCAATTTCCGTGATCCAGCTGTTTAATGTTTGTAGCTATTTTTTGCGCTTAGCGATAAGACATTGAGATCAGTTTCACAAAGTCAAATGGTCGTTTGGCTCTGATTAAATTTTTAATTTCTAACTTTAAAAGCCATTGAATGTGGGTGTATCTTACGAATAATGTCTCTATGTGTGCTGCATAGGAACAACAACCATTGATCATTACAACAACCAGTATAGACAATTATAGACGAATAACAAAAACATTCTTCGTTTCAGATTAACACATCGAAATAATGGCAGACGAAGAATTCGATCCTTGTGAATGCTGGAGTCATGAAATGGCTATGCGTCGATTGCTTTCTATGGTGAGAAAATCCATCTAGTCTTTCCAATGCATATACTGTTTATGGTGAAAGAACACGAGCTGATGGGATCGACAATTATGCTGCGTCTTACATTGTAATTCGATATTCACCACAGGCTAAACAATGGAAGACGCAGCATTATTGTCGGTCTCATCAACGCAAAAATTGCTCGTATGTTTTAACGGCGTTAACGGGAACCCCTAACGAATACAATTCTAATCAGTAGAGGATTAGTGTCACGGTTCGTCGATTAAAAAATATTGAGGTCACCCGTAGGTACCTACCGCATTCATTTTGTTTGACAATTTTTATGGATTCGGAATTTGCGACAAATGGCAGCAATTAAACAGTCGTGATATCGATGCAATAATACTAAGCCCAAATTGATTTGAAGAGGCATGCGCACATCAGTGTCCCCGTCTGATAAATAGAGGGGGGCAAGCATTGCTTGGGTATTTTTAATCACTAAAACAGCAATGACTTCAGGGGTTTTGAACAACAAAAAATTACACATTCCTTCAAACGCATGGGGGTTGTTCAATGATCTAGCGCGAGTGGCTTGTCGAGCACTTTTTTCTATTAGGCGGAAATCACACGAGCAATTTTGTGTTGATGGGATCGACAATTATCCCGCGTTTTCCATTGTAATTCGATATTCACCACAGGCTAAACGATGGAAAACGCAGCACCCATCAACGACAAATTGCTCGTGTGCTTTCGGCTTTATGAAATTCATCGAGAAAATCCATGAACAAAATTTCACGCCTTTTGTAACTGAATCTTCAATAATCTCATTGATCGCACGGAACCCAAGTTTCGGGTGAATTCGAGTGCAGCGAGTACACGTGATTGTGGCACTTACGATTTCGATTCTTTAAGTGTTTCTGGGAGACCAGATTTCATAAACTTAAAGCACGAATCGCACAGTCTCCGTTTTGAAAACGGTTCATAAATTGCGAATGTGTGTGCATAGAACCTTAATCGAATTATGTTGTTCGTCTAAGGTGTGAACAAAAATGAATTTTGGAAAGAGATCTCTCAAGTAAAAATAGTCTTTTATCGTAACTGTGCGACTAATGCTAAGAGAGAACTCTTTGAAACATTTTTCAAAAAATTCGCCGTTTTCATTCCGTTTTGCCTCCGTTTACGCAGAGACATTCAACACGATGCAATTCTCTCACCGTTTCGTACACAGTTTTCTCTCAAAAATTCATTTTGATTCACTGGCTTTTGTTTAATTGTCATGTAAATGGATGAACCGATTCCAAACCGGAATGTATTGCAATTTATGCTTAACACTTGATTTCTACTTATCAAAAACGTACTCAGTGGGATAGACAAAATTGAATTTTTTCAATTTTTGCTTTGTTTATTTGACAGCTCGCTATCTCACTGAGTATTTTTGTTGAGTTGAACAAAACTTTTTGTTGCTTGTTTTTGTTGTTCCCACGCAGCATTCTGTTTTGTCTCCGTTTACGTCAACCACGCCTCTTTCCTATTGTTAAAAACGATCTGTCGAGTAAACGAAGCCAAACGGCATGCTTTTTTTGACTGCGATTGCAGCTTAAGTATGGTTTCCACTCAACAAAACGTACTCAGTGATAGAACCGTGAGAGAGCGAGCTGTCAAAAGAACAAAGCAAAAATTTAAAAAATTTAATTTTTACTCTCACACTGGTTCTTTGTAAGTCGAAATCAAGCTTTAATTTAATCAGAGGCAAAAAGGAGAACATTTTTGTAAACAGAGGCTCTGTGATTCAATTTTTGCGATATCGCTCTCAAAAATTCATTCTTGTTCACTCTATAAAGTAAAATTGGGATGTACCGTTTTAGAAAACGGTTCAATCGTTTACATGACAATTAAATTAGATTCTAAACGGATTGCAGGCGAATCGGCCGTCACGAAATTTTCTCCCGTATTTGAAAATGTTTCTTCCCGTCCAAGATTTTGACGTTCAATCGATTTCTTAAATAATGCTTCTCATGGCTGGGATAGAACACGCCAGAGGCATATTTTTTTCAACAATTTTCTCTCTCATTTCGGCTCTCAATTTCACATATATTTTTGACGTATTGGTTGGATTTTTATATGGAGTTTATCTCCCATCGGTTATATGTAATCAATCTGTTATCGTCAGGCGTGTTCTATCCCAGCCATGAGTGGCCGCGCTTATCATTTCTTTGCTATGTAGACATTCTCTTTACAGAAAAGAATAGAAAATGCCGTCGTACCCTATTGTAACAAAATAGATGCTGTTTTCCGGGAAGATTGATCACTGGTCACAAGTGACAATTTTCCCTTAAAAAACTCCTTAACTACTCATATCTCATACATCTGAATGATTTTTTTTTTAAATATTTTTCAGCTTCGACAAGGTCAATCCCAATGCACAGACACCGAATGTGTTGATTGTGAGTAATTTTTGCATTTGCAATTTTCCGTTCAAATTCCGAAATAAAATTGAAAAAAATTATTCCCAATCAAGTGATAAGACCACAAAATGCTGCGTCAACCGAATCCAGCGACGATAACAATTTCATGTTTCTGACCATGCTACTGATTCTCGCTTTGACGCTGTACGTTTTCCGACCGATGGCCCGACGTCGACAAGTAGATAACAGCAATAAGCCGTCTAGCAGTGGCGAGGTAAATGACTGAATTTATAGGAAAAATCGACATCAAGGATTCCGGAGTGTCAAACCAAACTTTTTTTTTTGCTGTTTTTTAGGATGATGGCGCGGGACCACCACCACCGGCAATACACTGAATGTGATCTTGAGGACTCTCTTCGTTGTTTAATTTAATTGAATTTTTTAATTGTTATGTCGCCTTCAAGACAGCAATATCTCCACTTGTTCAGTATTTAAGCATGAAAGTGTCCCAAATTTTAATTTTCTCTCTCTCTCTCTCTCTCTATACCTCTGGGTTTTAGTTTTAATTTGCGGTTTGCACAATTTTTTTTCCTTCACTTAGTTAATTCTTAGTTCATTCAATGATGGGCGGGCTACATTGCATTGAAATGCAGGTGATTTGGTAAGAAGCAGAGTTCATTAATTGGAAAAGAAAACATTCCTAAGATTCTTCAAAGCGACCTTTTATTCAACCATCCTGAAATAATCTCTTCACAGAGTCCAATTAGTCCGAAAAGAAATTTTCCCTTGAATATCAAGAGAAAGGAAATTTTGAAAATATTTGGAGACTCGTTCAAATTTGAAGGGTGGGTTAAGGGTTAGAATTGCTCACTAATAATTCGTGGAGAATATACCACTTCGCGCTGTCAATTCAAACTGCGTTTCAGTGCGAAATTTCAACTGAATCAAAGTTGTGTCACAATTTTTGTATGAAAATTACAGCTTTGTTCATACCAAGGTTGCATAGGATGAGGTTTCGCCGATCGCTATTTTGACACTGTGGCCGTATCGCAAAAAAAACCATGGTCGCTATCGGTAACTCATTTCAGTACAAAATTTCAACTGAACTAAATCGCGCTACAATTTTGTGCTAGCTATCGGCGTACCCTCTTCGAATACAGCCTTGAGTTATACGATCTACTGTCACAAAAAAAATCAGTGCCGACCGAATCACCGAAATTTTCATGCGTTTCCAGTCCAATTCATCAAATACGCTCTGTATGATAGTGCACGTACGATGAATTAGATTGAAGAACACGAAAAGGTGACAGAAGAACACATAAAGGTGACAGATGAAAACAAACGATTTTGGTTGTATAATAGCAAAGACATCACTTTACAACTTCACATTTTAGAAGAAAAAAATGAAAAACTATCCGTGTCAAGCGCATACCATTAACGGTAATAATAATTTTAATCAAAAACGAGAGGGAAAGTGGTTAAACTTTACCTCAAGTTTTTGAGTAGAATATACCTTACTTGACAATGTGACCAATGATGGAAATGACTTTTTGTGTGTTTACCGACCTCGGTTACGCCTCGCACCAGAAGTACCATTTCCATCATTTGTCTCATCGGTAAGTAATTCACTATCTATCATCACAGATATTACATAGACAATTTGGGGGGTATAAGTTTAGAAATTCCTATATTCCGACCTACCGGGCACGATCGATATTGCAAAGATGCACAAAATAAATAAATAAATAAAAAAAAATCCGCAATATTTTACGATTAGAATAAATAATTTAAGGTGAGCACACAGTTCCTGAAAAATGGTTCAAAAATGACTGAAAAATAGTCAACAGGCTGAAAAATATACAGTCCACAGTTACCAATTTATTTTCAATAGTATCCAAATACTGCGCTATTGTTAACTTTAGTGAAATATAATTACCGACAGCACAATATTTGTATTCCATTAAAATATAAATTGGTAACTGTGGACTGTATTTCCACACATTTTTCAGCCAGTGACCGTATGCTGTTTTTCGACAATGTTTCAGGAACTGTGTAACTCATCTTTATTTGCAAATTGTCTCGCAGAGAATTTTCGTTTTTTCTTTTTGTTTTAACACGTTTACGATTCATGAATTGGGTTTGGTTTTTGATGGATTTATATATATTTACACATAGTCAATTATATGATATTTTTTGCTGTTGATAAACTTTTATTTTGTTCAGATTTTTCAAGATTTAACGAAAAATAAATCTAAAAATGAAAAAAATGGACCGGCGCCGGTGTGTGATTTAAAAATTTTTTTTAGCTGTAAGTCCCTGAACATGTGGAAACAAATCATTCAGAGGACGATGGATCTAAACTCTCGTTATTCAGTAGCGGTTTCCATAAACGGTCGAGTTGTCTGTCACCCTATCTGTTCAAAGGAACTAATCTCCTAGCAACCAATACCACATACAGATCTGACAACGAACTGAAACCAAATTTCAAATTTTACCGTTACAAAGTATATAACGCAGAAGAGTCAGGGGTGGGCATCAAAATTGTGACGTAATGTTACGGGATCAGTAGTACCTTTGTACCTTTGTTCAAAAGGCGAGTACACAGTTTGTGAAAAATGACTGAAAAATCCACCCTCAGCAAAATGATTGAAAAATTACGGCGCGACGTATTGAATGTGTGATAATTTATTAGTTGAAAGGAAAAGGAAATATTTTCAACTAATAACTAACCTCGTAACTGAGCAATAAATCACATAAAACAGAAATTTTATTTCACATGTTCGTGCCGCAATTTTTCAATCATTTTGCAGAGGGTGGATTTTTCAGTCATTTTTCAACTATTTTTCACGAACTGTGTACTCATCTGATCTGCGATCTTTATGTAAAAATATTTTTTTTCTGCATTACAGTGAACGACATCTCAAATGTCAAATTTTTCTGATAATTTTATTGTGTCATTGCAAATTCACAATGACATTCTCTGAAAAAAATGACAGTGAGACATTTGAGATGTCGTTCACTGTACTTGCGTAAAACTTGAATGACACTCAAAGGCGAGAAGTTTAAAGTTGGCGACATGCATAACCTTATCGAATGAAGAACTTGCGAGTGTGGTATCACCATCAAAAGCACAATGAATCACCGGCCAATGTGCCAACAACGCAAACAAATTAGGACGAACAGAACGTTTCACTTGTTCGACAGATTCTACCAATCGGTTCAAAGATTACAAAGAAAACGAAATGGATGCGACGGCCAATGCAAATTATTGACCTCGAAACATTGATGAGCAACGTTTAGGAATAAACAAATTTATCTTTTTATCTTTCGCGTTTTTTGCTATGTAACAACGCACTTCAAGCAAAAGTGATTATAGTCGACAGCTGCCAAATAGAGTACTATTTTGTATGAAACGGGTTTTTACAGTGTTGTACAGTTGTGTGAAACACTATCAAGTTTCTGTACCCTATTTAGAGTACCACTCATGCTTACCACTCATGCTTGAATCCACGCGTTTAGTGGTATGGTTTGTAGTGCAATAGTTAGAAGAAAATTTTTACTTAACATTTCACACAAATGAGTATGCCAATCGATAAAAATCCATAAAAGATGCAAACCTAGCAAAATCTGGCTCTTATTCTTTAAAATCAACGTTTGAATGCGAATTCCCATACAAAAATTCAAAATATCGGAATCGACCGCTTTTTTATGCAGCGCTACAAACCATACCACTAAGCGCGTGGATTTCTCTCACGTTACCACCTCTTACTAGAACTGAGTATTACACATCCAACTATGCGACAAATACTCATTGTTAGGAAAGATGAACACCGTTCCGCAAACGACGTTGGCGTAGTTATGATTTTCAGTTGCTATTCCCATGTTTTTCGTTCAGATTTAATTTAGTTTGAGAATAATTGTTTCAATTTGGTTGTCTCTCCGGGACTTGGAGTGGTCTTTTCTTAAGACTAGGTAGAAACTATACTCAAAAAATTATAAATAAAATTGAAGTGAAGGTGTAGTTCCCGTGCTCGAATCCACTGCCAGACATGTCTAAATCTAAATCTAAGTCTAAATGTGATGAGTGGTGAAGGCGACTTTGCAAGCGGAGCGAGATAATATTTTTGCATTTAACCGAGCACTGGACGAAGGATTGTTTTGAAAAATATCCCAACAACATTTTTATGTGCCAAGACAGGAATTGAACCCTAGTATGCAATTTTCAATATTGAATTTTTTCATCTGTCGAATATAATATCACATTGCAAAGGCATAAACAGCTTCTGTGTAACTTTCACCCAACCTCCTGATCCATCTCCACTTCTTTCCCTTTGATAGGTTACAGAATTACACGAGCAATCATGCTGAATGATTCATTTATTTTGTATGTCAAAAAATTTCCATTTCCATTTTTGCAGATGTTCAGGACACGACGCCCTCTTTAGGCAGTCTTCTATACTGCCGTACAACGTTAAAAAACTTAGAGAGAGAGAGAGAGAGAGAGAGAGAGTAGAAATGTGTGTAAATTTCTTCACACAAAATCTTTTTATCTCTTTCCTTTCAAGGCTTCCGCTTCGTAAAGTTGTACGGCAGCATAGTCGCCTTGTTTTAGATAAATAGTTAAATATTACACCGCCGCTTTATCAGCCACAATCAACATATAGTAAAAGTCGCCAGTACGATAGGCATTCAGGAAAGATTCCTCCACCCCATTCGCTAGATGTGTTGACTGTGATCGGAATTCAAAATAAGGTATAGCAGAATCGGTAAGGTTTTCGACTTTTACCGGGACCAGACCATTCGCCGAAAGTGCTTCGAAATATGTTTTCAAATGGTGCACATTACATCCGTAGAATTTATCAATTGCCTTGACGGATTGTGATTTTTCTTTTGTGCCATACGTGCCTGTGACACACACAAACCGACCACCAGTTCGCAGAACTCTGGTATGTTCTTTGAACAGATCAAAAAGATCTACGTACATGCTGGACTCGTTGTTCCACACCAAACGGATAGATTCGCTTGGCAGGCCATTTGCCAGCATATTTCGGAAGTGAAATTTTACACGATTATCGACGCCAAACCTTTTCGCTTGACCATTTGCAAGCTCTGCTTGTCGTTCAGAAATTGTAACTCCGTCAACTTTGCATCCAAGCCTCAGATTTGCCATAATACTTGTACCACCTCGACCACAGCCAGCATCTAACAAAGCATCAGTCGGCTTTATGTCTCATAATTGATCTAGGACGTAGCTTGCTTGCGCAGTTTCCATACGATGAAGCTCCTTTACCGTATGTTGCAATCTTGTTTCCGGATCTACAATAGACCGAATTGACCGATCGTAATCACCTACACCATAGTGATGATGACAAAGTCCATCCACGTCGCCGAGTTTCCAGTTGACGTCATAGCATTCTGTATTGTAGTAGTGCTGGACAGCTTTCTGAAAGCTGTTTTGGATCACATCATGCTGAACGTCTATGTCCTTACATGTCGGTGTGAAGGTTGTTATTTTTCGACTAGTCATCTGAGCGACGAATTTGGAGATATTTTTGCGTCGTAATAGTGACACAGCCATAGCTTATTGTTTCGAATCTATTCACTTTTTACTGATACAGGCCTACCGAATGCACGAATATATATAATAACAGCCATGCCCGATGTTACACGCTAGACACCGCCAATCAAAAGGTAACTAAATAAAGTGTTCAAATAAGACTTTGCATATAGCGGATTACATTGCATGCGGCGGAAGTAATTACATTACATGACTGGATCATCTCTGTGATATGAGCTGAACTCACAACTGTGTTCTTCAGCTAATTTTGACAAGTTAAGGGTGTGTATACCCAAGCCGAATACAAGGTATACAACCGCACGACTCAATATAAAAGTTTCCAACGTATTTTGCTCAAATAGCTTCAAAACCATCACAGATTTCAATTCAGAGTCTAAGTTGCGAAAATGCACGCAGACAAAGCACTCCATTAGATCAGTGTCAAATAGCGGTTTCTTCTCTCAAAAAGTGTCAAATGAGTTGTCAATTTCACAAAGCTAACATCAAAAGATGTTTCGTTCACAGAGCCGCCCCTTGAAATGTATGAAGATTTGTGTGGCGTCTCACCATCCAATGCTTTTTTTTGTTCGATTTGAGGTTAGCTTTGTGAAAATGACAACTTATTTGACAGCTCAAACGACATTGACAATGATCTATAACAGGCAAAGGATCAGATTTTATTAACTGTCATTTGGCCGCTTATTTTGTATGGAATGTGCGTGACGCAGCGGCATCACACCAACATAAAAAACTGAATTTATACGAGAATTTTGGACTACTGCGTCAAAAAGGCCTCTTATTTAAATTCTGTTCTTTTGCCTGTTCTTGTTCTTGGAGTGCGTTAACGGAGCCCAAGTTTAGAGTCCGAGTCTGAGGGCAGCGCAAGTTCACTTCATATACTTAAACTGTTATGATGAGAGAGAAGGAAATGGAATTCAGACCGCTTATTTTAACTTGCCTTGTGGGATGTGTCAATTATTGATATTATATGCAAACACGCAATGACAAGTCCCGCGAGGCAGGTTATAATTTATAATTCGGACTTCTCGCGCTGATCATAACAATATATACTTTGGGTCACCTGTGCATCTGAATTAGATGTATGCGCCGAGGCAGTGCCGGACTGGCTCAAAAAAGCCCTTCGGGCGTTGTATGAAGAAATTTTTCAAAAAGCCCTTCGTTGTCATTTATCCATACAAAAATCAAATTGCCTTTCAGGAATCGCCCGAACGCCCATAGGGCCAGCACTGCGCCGAGGCTCATTAAATCGGAGCTACTAAAATAACTATTCGCAGGGACCTTTTCAAGGAAAGTCGTCAGCGATTGTCGATTAGCCAAATGTCATTTGCACATTGTATGCTTCAAACACCCCACCTTTATCCTACAGATCGGTTTAAATCCTTCAAACACCAAGCGCCGGCGCACACCTATAATCTGAGTTAATGCTACCTCCGCAACAGTTCATATCCTTTAAAACCATTATTCACATGTCAATAGAATCGTTCATGGAATGAACCAACGCACTCAAAGATCAGGCACGCATAAGAGCAGTGTTGGTATAATACAACGTAAAAAACTAAATTTATAAAAAAAAATTCTGACGGCTGCGTCGAGTGGGTTTCTTATTTTAAATCTGTTTAAATTTGAGGTCAACATTAACGTAATGACAATTTTCCGCATGGGTCAGCAAATAAATATATCATTTTTGTCTACGGAACAAACCGCTTGTTTTCAATTCAAAGTAATTTTATAGTGTCTGTAAGTCTAATTAGTGTACATAGTACATATTCATTAATTGTAGTAAAAAGCGTTCCAAATCGAAATACAAACAAATTCAATGCTAACGTTATTGGCGGTTGTTTATGAATTGTTTGGTTCTATTCTTCTAAATAATTAATTCTATTTCAAACTCAGTTTAATTCCATTAACATGTTAAGGCCAGTTCATGGTCGCATATATCGCAAAAATGTATGCGAGTATGAACTGGCCTTAATCTTTTTAAACTAACAGCCAAGCCAATGTAATCGAATAAATTAATTGAGTGCTACGCATTACACGTAAACACCGTATTATCAACACCATATCGACCCACGAGATTATAACTGGAGGTTGGGAAACCCAGTTAGAGTCGCCGGAGTCGCCACAGTAAGCGATCACAAGGATGATATAAAAGCCACGCTATGTTGTAGTTGCATAATTCTTCCAACGAGCGTAACTTTCTACTAAGGCCACCATCGCTTATGTCTCGATACTCGTCTTGACGTTTCTAGCAACGAAGGAGGAAAGCGTTTGAAAGGTTTACATATAAAGATTTTACACTCAAAGTGTTCGTATACTCGCTACGACAACATTTTCGATCACAAACACGGCATATGAGGCATAAATGGAAAGCTTGGATAACGTACGCTTCAGAGAGCATTTTAGTTGCACATTAACAGTCATTACCGACTTGTCATTAATTTTCTGTAGATTTTTACTCCTCTTTCACTTCACTTCCATTTTTATCATTTTTTCTATTTGTGGATTTTTGTCAAAAGTAATTACCCGAAAGTAATTGACCTCAGCTTTCGAAGCCACTCACATTCAGATCGCGCATATTTAACGGCCGTAAAATGAGTCTAAAAAACCAATCTTCCTCTGAATACCTGCTACCAGCAACCACAGTTGTATCATAGCCCTACGTTAGTGAAGGGCCGTGACGCAAGTCCATTCACACTAAAAAATTTGAAAAAAAAAATTCCGTAGAACTGAGGAACTCAACTTTTTTGACTTTTCTTCCTCCGCTCCTACTACTCCCCACTTATTTTAGAGCGAGTGTCCATACGAGTTCAACGAGCTATCAGACGCTAATCATAAATAATCAAAAATCTTCTTACAAAAGAACTGATAACGTACAAAATCACTCTTACAGTGACGCAAGCCACGCACAAAAGAACTGATATCGGTTGGAGTGACGCTTACAGCTCCGACTCGCAAAAAGAAAAGCAAACATTTTACCGAAAAAATGTAGAAAAAAAATTAACAAAAAAAGTTTGCGCCACAAGTGACAAATGTTGTAATAGTGAAAAATGCGACCTTAAACAAAGCAAAAACGGGAAAAAGCCGAATCATCTGCCGCTTGTGATGCAAACTTTTTTTGTAAATTTTTTTTGCGAGTCGAAGCTGTAAGCGTCACCCCCACCGCAATCAGTTCTTTTTTAAGTGGATAAAAGGACTTGTGCCACACCTCCACTGTAAGAGTGGTTTTGGGCGATAGAGGCTTCTTTTAAATTTCTCAGACCAAGACGCTATATCAAACGCTATATCCATCACAAACGAAATGGATCCGATTTCGATAGGTGGTTTCAAAAGAATCCAATTCTTCTTAGGATGTCTCGATAAAGACTAGTCATAAAAGTAAAACCCAAACGTATACATTCATAAGCTAGCCAATCTTAATCTATCAATCTCATAGATACATCGACAGTCTCTCATCGCTCTGGGTCTCTGATTTGAAAAATTTCGCGAACTTTTATTGAATAGAAGGGGTTTGGGTTTTTGGTCAGCCACGAGTCATCTTTAACAGAAAACGGAGAAGCGTACAGGGTTGCTGTAGAGACAGCGATTTACATAACTAGGGATTAAAAAGGGCTGTATTTGTGGGATCTGAGGCGAAGCCGAGGTCAATAAGCATACGAAAATGAGATTTTTCATTTTTATGTAATTCTACACGCTGACGGAGAATGAATTATGAAAAGTCCGGTTTTCGACCCATGTATCACGTAAACTTTATTCCCAGCTTTCTGAAAATTGTTTCCCAACAGGTTGTAGCTGGAGGATTAAGTACCAATAATTATGTTCACGACAAGCTGGGCAATATTATCTGGGTGAAAGTTATTTATTTTGTAAATTTCCACCTGGAGGATAATTCCTTGTACGAAAATACTGGTCGCCGGAACTCATAGCTAAAATTAGGACTCGGAACAGGTCAGATGTCCCTTGATCCGAACCTGATTTTCAGGTCGACCTGAGTATATTTGAATCTGACCTCACAAGCAAAACGCATGTTAGATTCCATCAGTTAGGATCGACTATTTATGATCGTTGCACATCCTTTGTACTACCCAGTACTCATTAAAATCTTTCCAAAAGTCCTTTTCAGGACCTTCTCTTGTGCCGAGTGTCCACATCAGTCAGTAAAAGCGTCTGTGATTGGGCAACATGTGTGTCGAGGGTGTCGAGCCAGTTTGCCTATCAATCAGTGGTGCGCTATGCAAATACAACAAAAGAAGGAATAGATTCGACAAAATTGATCAGGTGAAGGTTTCTTTGAATCAAATCTGAACCAGAAAAAATGAGGTTAGGTTCAGGTGACACTGTAAACTGTATCTGAATCCAAGGTCGAGGAAGTTTATGAAGAGATTTTACGTGCAGCTTTATGCAAAATAATAAGTAAGATTCAGGTCAAACCCATTGCGCGAATTATAGTTGGTCTAACGGATGTAAAAGCCCAAACTAATTTCAAATTTTTTTAGTGTAAAAAAATGTTTTTTTTAAACAATTTCGGATCCTAAATACTAGAAAGTCATGCCAGATCGGTGGACGTCGTGATTGACCCACGTTTCGCGAACATATCGTCCACATATCGTCGAATAGTGTTCTCATCTGCGGTGGGGAATAAAAGGTTACAAATGTTAGGAGTCAAGTGCCATTACAAAGCAAAAAAAAAAGTGTTTCTTTCACCTGCAGCATTTTCGTAAAAGTGGTGACAAATCTTCTGAGCCACAACCATAAACAATTCCTTCGTCTGGATGCGTGCATCTCTGTAGTATGGCAACAGGTACTTTTTCACCAACTCGAAGATCACTTCCTTCTCCTGCTTAATTGATTCCAGCAAATAACGCGGAACCTCCTGACCCTGAAACTCATTTTCGATTTCCCTAATGCGTCCGGAGAACACGAGCCCATTGCCAGCTCGAGTTGGCCTGAGTTTCATCGCGGTAACTTCATGCTTCATGGACATTTTGACGTGCAGCGGAAGATCATCTGGAACAGATGCTTTGAATGGTTGCAGTTTTTTGGCATTGTCCACATTGCTGAGGGCCGGATCGTCCACCCAGTCGTCAAAATTGGTGGTGCCGAACAGTTTCTCAAAGTAATCGCTTTGCTTCTTCTTAATGGTATCGGTCAGATCGTCCAATTTTCTCTTCGTTTGTTTGGACTTTTCTTCATCGATAGCACGATTCAGTTTCATTTGCGCTGCATGGATAACATCGAGGTCATATTCGTTTTGGAGTTTGGTCGCGAAATCCTGCAGGTGTTGCTGTAGGCCATTCAACGCAGAATTTGGTTGCTTTTCGAGTTTCGGTTTCGGAGGTCCCGGATCCTCCCATCCATAGTCTGGTGCATCATCGTTTTGATCGTCTTCACGTTCTGATCGACGTTGGGTCCCTTCCGGCGACATAGAAAATTGTCGGTGTGACCATCGGGAGTCGTACTTTTGATTGCTTTTCGATGAGGTACTTGGCATCGGTGTTCGGTCGGTGTCACTATCACTGGAGTGCCGTGATCGTTTACTTGTTTGCCCAGACTTCGAAGTCGTTTGTACCCGTTTGCTGTTCGACGACGATGATGAAGGTTTCCGATCAACACTTTTCTCACGTTCATTGCTCCTGCCTCGTCTCCGGTTTTCCGTTTCGCGTTTCAATCGTTCCTGGCTTCGTGATCGTCGACTGGACACACTTCGACTGCGTGAGCGTCGTCTAACATCTCTTTCGCGCTTAAGTCTTTGGTTGCTTCTGGATCGACTTCTGCTACGTGACCGACGCGAGCGGCCTTTTTTACGATTAAATCGTTCGTTGCTTCTGCTGCGAGATCTTCGCCTGGACAAACTTGGACTGTGCGATCGTCGACTCGACAGACTGCTACTCCGTGATCGTCTTCGAACATTTTTTTCGCGTTTCAGTCGATCACTGCTTCGGCTACGTCTTCGGCGTTTATTTTCACGTTTAAGTCGTTCGTTACTTCTGGATCGGCTTCTCGCACGACTTCTGGATCGTCTTCTTGAACCATCTTCAGTCCGCTTACGTAGACGAGATGCACTGCTACGATCGACAATGGTCGAACGGCTTTTCTCTCGGAAGTCTACAATTTCGGATGACACATCTTCAGGCTCAGATGATGAAACTATCAGTTCCACGTTTTGGGCTGGTGGATTTGTCGTGGATTCTAATTTAGTACGCGATTTGGCTGTTCCGGTATTTCGATCTCTGGCTCTGCTCCGTTTATCATTTACGTTCAATAGTTTGGAACTGCCTTCATCATCTTGATCGGAGTCGGAGATATTCTCCAGACCGTCAAAGTCTCTGTTTCTTGCTGGACTCAGACATTCATCTTTCACAATGGTTCCGGTTGGACTTGGACTGCGTGATTCTCGATCGGAAGTCGTTCCATTTCTAGCATCAGTGGATTTTGTTTCGGGTGCTTCTCGCTTTATGACTGTAAGAACAGAGCTGATGCCTGATGTTGCATTGCTAGTACCAGCTGTTGTTATCGGATTAGAAACTGGTTCTCTGTCGCTTTCATCAATCGGTCTCACCGGACTCTTTGGTTCGCTTTTAATGATCACCGCACTGATGTACTCTGCATCAGCTCCTCCAGGAACCGTTGTACGAACAACCGTTGTCGTATCCACAACCGGATCTGCAATTGTTGCTTTCGGAGTAGCACAACGTCCAGGTGAAAGAAGCCTAATTCCAGCTTTACTGTCCTCGCCCAAAACAATTGAACCACCAGCACCGTTTTCATCACGTGGATCTGTTCCGCTCAGCTCGTCTTCTTTTTCTTCTTTAACCATTGTTCTAGCTGGACTGACATTTCCCGGAGGCAAAGTTTGCATTGCGAAGAGTTCATCACTCAGTCGGTGGTCGGTACTCCGGTGCGGTTCTTCTTTGATCATTGTTCTAGCTGGACTGACATTTCCCGGAGGCAAAGTTTGCATTGCAAAGAGTTCGTCACTCAGTCGGTGGTCGGTACTCCGGTGCGGTTCTTCTTTTACCATTGTTCTAGCTGGACTGACGTTACCCGGAGGCAAAGTTTGCATTGCGAAGAGTTCATCACTCAGTCGGTGGTCAGTACTCCAGTGCGGTTCTTCTTTGACCATTGTTCTAGCTGGACTGACGTTTCCCGGAGGCAACGTTTGCATTGCAAAGAGTTCGTCACTCAGTCGGTGGTCGCAACTCCGGTGCGGTTCTTCTTTTACCATTGTTCTAGCTGGACTGACATTTCCGGTAGGTAAAGTTTTCATTGCGAAGAGTTCATCACTCAGTACTGCAGAGTGGTCGTCACTCCGGTACGGTTTTTCGTCGATCAACGTTTCTGCTGGACTAACACAGCGTAAAGGTACCGTTCTGTCACCTCCTAAGGCACTTGAATTGTTCAGATTGTCATGATTTGGCTCTTTTCTGTTCACTGGCTCTTCTTTGATTACGGTTCTAGCTGGACTAACATTTCCCGGAGGCTTAGCTTTCATTGCGTCACCGAGTTTCGAATAATTTGCTCGGTTACCCATTGCTGCATTTTCTTCCTTAATAACTGTGTTCGCTGGACTAACGCTTCTTGCTGGCAGAGTTCCCAATTCTGGATGATCTGACGATTGACCGTTCGCCGGATGGTGTGGCTCAGATTTGATTATTACTGGACTAAATGCCACCATGTCGAAGCCATTATTGTCCCGTGTCGGCGGTGCCGAAAATTTGTGGAAAAGTCCCAATGCCACTTTCGCCTCCTCCGGATTCGTGCACACATCGCACTTGTCTTTGCAGTTCGGCTCGATGTCGTCAAAATAATTGGAAAATATTTTGTGGCGACAGTCAACCGTTTCGCAGAGATCGGACATTTTCAGAAAGTCTGCGTGTGCTCGTAACGCCTTACGTTTGGCATTTTCGTTCTTTGATTTACCAATGGCACTCTTCAACGTCGAATCAACTTCCGCCACATCCGATTTGCAATAATAGATTCGGCTGTACGACAATTTGCCATCTCGTCCGGCTATGCCCGATTCCTGTTACAAAGGTCTTTGTCATCAAAATGGCTAACCAAAAAAGAGAATTTCGAACTCACTCTGTAAAAGCCGGCTATGCTTTGCGGCACGTCAAAATGGACAACGACTCGAACTCCAGATTTCTCTATGCCAGCACCGAAGCTGGTTGTCGCCACAATAACCGGTAGCGCACCAGTTAGCCAATCATCCAGTACTTTTTTCCTTTCGCCGCTCGGCATCCCGCCGTGATGTGTCTTGGTTGGAAACCCAACTTCCGTCAGTTTTGCAGCCACCATATCCACAGTGTCTCGGTTTTTGCAGTAAATGATTCCGCCCGGTTTCTTGGCATCGTCGTCACTTTCATCAAGGCGGAACGTCAAGAAATTTTTCAGATGAGCGAATAGGTTGGTCAGAATCGTATTTTTGAAAATGATGTCGTAGTGGATATTCTTGCGGAACGTCGATTTCGTAAATGTCGCGACCGGTTCGCGTAGTTGTAAGTTTCGTACGATATCGTTCCGAACATCGGCCGAAGCATTATGCGTTAATGTGATGCACGGAACTGAAGGATAGGCCGGCCGAAGTGAACCGAATTTTAGGTAGTCTTGACAGAAGTCTTGCAGCTGTGGGCTGGCAAGATGAGCTGAAATAAATAAATTTTGATTTGGTCAATGGTTTCTTATCGGATGCACCTGACACGTTTCCTTCAACCTCCCGATTTGATTTCTGTTCACCCGACTACCGTCCACAAATCTTCGAATTTTTCAACTTTTCCCCGATATCTTCGACTGCCGGTAAATAGAGACTTTGCCGAATAATTTCGAGGCGAATTATTCCCACGTGCATGCGTTCCAATTTCGTAGTGCTTCGCAGCTCGTCGCCCATTCCCAATTTTACGTCAAGATCTGTCCGGTCTGGATGAATAACATTCCTAAATTTCAGGACTTCCCCGGCGTCAAACTCAATAATTTCCCAAGCCTAACCTCTTAACAACATATCACTGGAATGCAGATTTCTACACTGTCCGGTAGATCCTATAGATCCCACGCTCGTCACACATAAAAGTTCATCAATTTTAGTCGGGAAGACCACGGAAATGATGCCCTCAACTTATGGCTTCAATTACCAACTCGACCAACTCACAAAAAAATGGTTTTTGACCTACCATCATCGACAGCAAAGTACGCCAATTTATCGTTGTTGCTCAGGGTCTGTAGAATGCTGGTAAAAAACTCGCTAGACACCAGTTCCGGTTTAATATAAATGAAACGAGTCATTGGCTTATCGTTTGCTACATCCTTGTTTAGCCGTTCTCGCTCTGCAAAGAAAAATCGTCAAACTTTACACCGGGCCTGTTATGCACCCAGTTTTCAGCCAGAGAAATGATAATAGATGGAGTTGCTTCGACCGGAGCAGCGCCATCTGTTTTCATTTCTCTGGTTTCTGCAGAGAAATGACAGTTTTTGCTCGCATACCATTGTCGCTTAATTGTGATGTGATTGATGTGGCACTGATTTTGCTCTTCTTCAGATAGTAGATCTGGTCCTTGATCCACGATGTGGATGCTGAGCACACAATTGTGATCTTATTTTCCAACATAATGCTCGGCAGTTGAAAGCACAATGACTTTCGGTTACCCGGTCCCATTGATATAACCACATCTTGGTTTCCTGTAGATGTTAACATTCAAATCATTATTTGCATTAAGAGGTACAAAAACAGACATTTCATTCAATTGTTGGTTGAATATTCTGTGTGGATCCGACGTTGCATCCTCATACAGGACGTGTGACATCACTAAGAATACCCCCAGCTGAAATGCCTATCGTCGAATGAAAGACAATAAAAGAAAGGACTGACGTACGCTTTAGTATTGCCTTGACTGCTTCCTTTTGTTTTGTGTTTACGAAGTGCTTGAGGTTGAATGTCTTCCAAAGTTTTTGTTTCAGTAAATCGTCGGAACCAGGCATGATATCAATTTACTTTTGATACGGATTCGACCGAGGTAAACAGTCGAAGACTAAAGGATTTGTGGAAATTTTAGAGCAACTTTTATGTCCATTCCTTTCGTTTGTTATGTTCGAGTTTTGCGAAAAAGAACTCCTGTCACTTGTGCTGTCATTTTCGTTTTGTTTTGCTCTTCTGTCGATAAAGTTGCTTTTGCTGTTTCTTTTACCGACTTCAACCCAGTAATTTAAAGCGGGAAATTTAAAAAAAATAATCGTCAAGTGCGTTGGATTCTAATCGATATGACTTCTTAAACCTTTTATAAACTTTACAACTCTAGGAGTTTTCAGAGGTTTTTCAGAAGAGAAGGTATTGCTTCGTCGGACATGAACGATTTCAGTCATAGCACTGCCACCAGCATGAACACTGAATTGACAAGTGTCAAATTTGGTGGCTTTAGTGATACGAGCTACCGCTTAGGATTGTTTGTATTCAATACAATGTATTGTATGTTCTAACTCATACAACGAAAACAAGTCATCTATCTGTATAACAGAAACGCAGTGCCTTCTGTGATTTCAACAGCCTCCGAATATTTTCTATGTTCGTGCTAGTAGCAGTGCTGTGTTCAGTGCTCATCGTCGAGTCTTTTTCAGTCAGCGAATTTTATAACCTTAGCAGAGTTCCCACTCCTCCTAAAATTCATAAAATTCATAAAATGGACCAAATCCTCCTAAAATCTCCTAAAATCTTCTAAACCTCCTAAAATTCCTAAAATGAGCTCATACTCTCGAAGAAATTTTTTAATAATACTGAAAAACTAAAAACGGTAAAAACAGCAAAATTATGCGGCAATGAATTTGAACTTCTGTATGAACCTGACTCAACTTGCGAAAACACTCCTTTCTTTGAGTCATGCAAATAGCGATCCTGAACGTGGATTTAGCGAAAATAAATACATTATCGAGGATCGCAGTTTGTTAGAAGATGCGACTATCGTGTCACTTCGAACGTTTAAGGACACATTGAATAATATAAACGTCACTGACTTCCTAATGAATCGACGTATTTTCCAGATGTACTTTACTTTTCTCGAACAACAAAAAGTCGAGAATGTACTACTTCTTAAGAATAAAGAGGCGGAAGATAATCGCAATAAAGCATCTTCACAAAAAAAATCGAGTTCAGAAAAACTTTCCGATATCGAGAAATCTCTCCAGATCCAGTAGAAAACAAGGCATCAGAACAGTCGGAGCGTTTGCTGCGACTTAGCCCCGTACAACCCGTAATCCTATTTCGTCCGCAACCATAATACGTCCGTAGCCCTAATAAGCCCGGAACCCTAATACGTCTACAACCCTCTAATGCGTCTGTTACCAAAATGCAAGTCAAGTTGGGCATTGTCAAATTTACTGAAACTGTTCATTTTTAAAATTGCGCATAGCGCAATTATGAAAGCCCGTACGAAGTACCTTTCAAATAAAACCAACAATTTACGACATTATTTTAGAAACCCAAAATTTTTTGCCAACTTTCCATTGGGTATTCAATTACCTCTCAAATGAAACAAAAACTAGCAAAATCGGTTGAGATTTACTCGATTTATGTGCAAAAAACACTTAGGGCCGTGTAGCGGCCTTAGTCCAAGGGCCCAAATTTGAAACTTTTTTCGCCATCATTATATTCGGCATTCAATTATCTCTCAAATGAAACAAAAACTAGCAAAATCGGATGAGATTTACTCGATTTATGTGCAAAAAACACTTAGGGCCGAGTAGCGGCCTTAGTCCAAGGGCCCTAATTTGAAACTTTTTTCGTCACGTTCTTTTCGGTATTCAATTACCTTCCATAAAAAACTAAAACTAGCAAAATCGGATGAGATTTACTCGATTTATGTGCAAAAACACTTAGGGCCAAGTAACGACCTTTGAGCCCTCCCAACAAGCCCACGTTGCATCTTACCCAAAAATAATGTTCAGCAACTTTGTTCTACTCGTCAATACCTTTCATTTGATATATCACAAGCAGCTATTGCGTGCGTATTTCGGTAGATATCGTCGAAAGACTGAAAAACACCTATAGGGCCCTAGCTCTGGAAGGGCCGACCCTACCATGCCCATTTTCGAACTTGACCTTACTTTTGTCGATACCAATCGGGGAAAAAAAGAATTTTGAAAAAAGGTTGTGATTTACTCAAGCTAGAGGGGTCACGGACGGACGGACGGACGGACGGACGGACGGACGGACGGATGGACGGACGGACGGACGGACGGACGGACGGACGGACATTTTTTTTATTGCGGATTCGTCATCTATGAACATAACCAAATGCTTTGACCTTACTGTCTGCTTCCAATTCGACGTGTTACAAACGGCATATTAATCTTATAAGCCCCCAGTACTTCGTACGGGGCTAAAAACCTTTTAGTGCACAAGAGCTGATAAATGATGGAAACAAAATTATGGTGAATCTTGTTAATTCGAAAGGCGCAGTCGACAAGAAAAACCTGATAAAAGATCAGTTGCTGGCTAGTCGAGACTGGCGTCAGAAAAGAGGAAATCATAAAAGTTTCAATTATTAAACTACATAACGGAAAGTTTTCGATAGGAGTGTCCTTCCAGTGTTGACATATGGAGCAGAAACGTTAACATTAACCAAAGCATCTGAAAATAAGTTGAGGGTGGCACAAAGAGCCATGGAACGAAGTATGCTTGGAATTACACTCAGAGACAAAATGACAAACCAATGGATTCGCCAACAAACAAAAGTCGTTGATGTCATGGAAAGAATTGCGTCTCTAAAGTGGAGTTGGGCAGGACATATTGCAAGAAGGACAGATGACCGTTGGACCAAAGCCATCATGGACTGGAGACCCCCCACAACAAGACCTGTCGGAAGACCACCAGAGAGATGGACAAACGGAATAAAGAAATACATCAAAGGTACATATGGACACACTAACTGGCAACAAGTGGCAATGGATCGTACAACATGGAAAAATTTAGGGGAGGCCTACATCCAGCAGTGGATACAAACAGGCTAAAGAAGAAGAAGAAGAAGAAGAATAAGGAAAAATATGTTTTGACAAAAAAAAAATAACTTTTTGTCAATTTTCTTAAACATTTTTAGTATTTTACGAAGTGTATGAGAAACAGAGCAAAAATTCCTCCGGAAATTACTTATACAACCTTTCCCACATTTTAAAAAATTCTCCTAAAATTACCTTCCAAATCTCCTAAAATACTCCTAAAATTGCCTTTAAAATTTCCTAAAATTCCTAATTTTAGGAGCCTTCCTAAGCCGTGGGAACTCTGCCTTAGGATTCCGTATTAGTATATTACAGCTCTGTTCAGAAATACGTAAAATTTGTGGTCGCGACATGAAATGTGTGTGAGTTTTCCCTACTAGTGGGCAAATTAGCGCAAAAAGTTTAAATGTGCCTGCTAAAATGATCATTTCAACGCCTGCATGCATGGTTAGTGAAAAACTACGTAAAATTGTACGAAATGTGTGTAGATCAAGTACGATTAAGTGCAAACCCGAACACTGACAGCTACACCGTCATCCATAGTGGTCATCTTCAAGAACTCGTTCAGGAACTAAAAATTCGTTACCCAAAGTGAAAATTTTGACATATTTTATACAGCCAAGGACAGTCAAAAAAGTGTATTTTTATGATTTTCGTGTTTATTCAGCTGTTTTAACAATACAAATTACAATGGAAAAACAGCTGAAATCGATGAAACACGTATAGAATAAAAATGCACTTTTTATATGGAGCACTGTCAAGTTTCAGTACCCTATTTAGAGTACCACTTTTGCTTGAAGTGCGTTGGTTGTAGCCGTTTACATGAGAATGACTGTATTTTGCTTTAGCGTAATAGGCGGTCGTTGAAAATAACAACAAATGTTGAATCTTCAACATCGCTAGCGCGCTAGCTACCAGCTAACTTTAAACTTTTGGTTTTTGGGGTTTCTTGGCTGAAAACTAAAAAACTTCGCTTGTCATTTCAGCGTTATATTTTATTCTGAAGTGAAATTTTCTTTTCTTTTTTGCAAATCAGTGCTCCTTCGATTCCTATTTCAATTTAACCGAGCACTTTGATTACTAAACAAACTCTTCGCCGATCAAGTTCCAACAATTAACTTGCAATCTCTCCCAAATTAAATTCGATTGCCCCAATGATCTGCAGAACCGCCTCATATGAAACCTTATCTGAAACGGATTGATGGTTTAGTCATTTAGGATTCCATAGAGTTATATTCGAGGTGGAAGAGGTGGCATGACGGCGCTGTCGTTCAAACGAAATCACAAAAATATATGAGAAACCAGACAAATTCAAATAAAGACAGCGCCACCTTGACACATCTCTAATGAGCCACTTATTACACGAAGATAAATCAGATTTTCTTCGTTCAATGGACATGAAAGTCTCTGAGAGACAGGCTTCGTGAAAGTCTAATTTTCGTAAGGTTCTTTAAATCACCAGAAACTTGAAATTGGGACATACTTGTGGGAGTAGATCTGGTCCAGAATACGATTCAAAGAATGCCGGTATTGCAATGTAACAACACGACTCTGGCTTTGGATCTCAGCAGTGCCGCAAATGCCCGTGGCGCCCGAAGTGGAGCAGAACAAAATGGCGCCCGAGGTCCTTAAAAAATATTTAGCTTTACTAAATTGGCGCCTATTTTTCCAATTGCCCGATGGCGCCCAAAAGCTAAAAGCGGCACTGCATCTCAGATTCTTTTACGACTCGCTCGTTCGACTTAAACAGCTTAGATTTACTCTTGCTTAATTCGTTAACGGTATTGCCCACCCTAATGTGTCAATCTGTTCAACTCTAGTGAAAATTAACGAAGAAAAGAAACCAATTTTCCGTATTCTCGAAACAGTCTCTGTGCATATGAAAAGAATTTGTTCTCTTGGCAAATTTAATTTTTATTTATTTAAATCAACACACCGACACAAACTTTCCGATTAATCAAAGTTTAACATTATCGTTTTGGTTTCGGTGCACTCAGTCCTGTACGAGCACATTACAATAAATTCGTTTGGATAGAATTATGGGTCAGGTTGCTGGCTATCGATTCATTCACTTCCAACACCTCATTCGTATGTACACTTACAAAGTCTCCACTCACAGCAATAAAAATATCAAATTTTATTTACAGCGCACAAACACACACTCATACTCACACACACAAACAACCCTTTAACACCTAAGCGCACATTCATTTCTCCACAACGCATTGACGAACGTGATAGTCCTTCACCTCATCTGCCTTTGCTTCATTTTACGTTCCAACTTTTTCTGCTTCTTGTCGTCGATGTCCGGTTGTTCGTCACTTTTCTGACTCAACCATGGCTGAATCACCGAACGCCACAGCATCCAAACGGCTCGGGCTGGAGCTAGTGTGAACAGAAGCCAAAACCAGTTCGATGTCAATGACAATAGTTGCGTGCCGGTTGTGAGGATTATCAAATCCTTAACGTTTCTGGAAGTAAAAAATTGAAAATTGTTTAGGAATTAATAATTAAATATAAAGTCTAACCTGCCCATTGAAATAATTTAAAAGGCTGCGGTATTTTGACCGTACAAAGGTAGCATAATCATTAGTTTCTTAATTGGAAACTTGTATAAATGGTTGAATGAGAAATTTCCTTTTTTTTTGAAAAATATTGAATTTTACTTTTTAGTTAAAAGGCTAAATAAGATGAAGTAAAAGTACCAGAAATTGTAGTGAAGATTTTCTCAATATTCCAGGAAAATGATAATAGACCAGCACACCCGATCCCAACGCCATCTGTTATCAATTATTTGGACAAGATCTAACTACTACTGCTTGTATACGACCTCCAGGCAAAATTTGCATTTTGCCTGATGGCATACTCTAAATTTGTTGAGCATGCTTAACGATTCAATGCGATTCAGTAATCTTCCGGTCTTCGAAGATTAAAAGTAATTTAAAGACGAGCCGTCAGAACAGTCGGAGCGTTTGCTGCGACTGAGCCCCGTACAAACCCGTACATCTATTGCGTACGTGACCCTAGTTCGTCCGTCGCCCTACTCTTACCGTAAGCCTACTGCGCCCGTAAACGTCGGTAAAGTAAAATTCTTATGAAATGTGTACGTCTTAAAAATTGCGCATAGCGCAATTACGAAGCCCCGTACGACGTTCCTTTCAAATGTAACACAAATTTCGAATTGACCTAAATTTTACAAAAATCCAAAATGGCGGCCGACGGCCATTTTGTTAGGAGGTGGAAAGTAGTACGGCTGCTTTACATTCGTTAGTACCTTTCAAACAAAAAAAAAATTGAAATTCGGTCAAAGTTTACTCGAGATATTAACAAAAAACACCACCTTCACTGTACGGCCGAGTAGCCACATATAAGCTCACTCCAAGAGACCTAGCTCACACTCCGGTGAATCGAATTTCAAAAACTTTTTTTTCCCTGATTGGTACGGTCAATACCTATCTAATAAAGCAAAATCAATCTAAATACGTTCAAATTTGGCCAACCTACAAGCAAAAACGGCTTGCCGCCCTGTACCTAGTTCACACCAAGGGGTCTAACTCACGAGTCGGTCATCTAATTTTCATAACTTTTTTTTGTCGATCGGTATTGTAAATACCTTTCATTTGACGTATCACTTACAAGTGTAGTGCTTAAATGTCTGGAGATATCGTCAAAAAACAGTTAGGCACTTATTGGGCCCCAGCTCCGGAAGGGTCGACCCAAAATCGCCCATCTTCAAACTTAGCCTCACTATTTTGACTATCTTTCAGGGAAAATTTTTGAAATCGGATTTGATTTACTCAAGATATCGACGTGACAGACGGACGGACGGACGGACAAAATTTTTATTGCGGATTCGTTATCTATGAACATAGGCAAACACTTTGCCCTTACCGTCTGCTTCGAATTCCATCAATTACACACGGCATCGTAATCCTATAAGCCCCTTCGTACTTCGTACGGGGCTAAAAATCCGGCACGTCACACCGGACTATATTTAGCTTTGCATGAAATCGCATTTTTGATCAATAACTCCGATGAAATGTGTAAAAATGCTAAGAATCAACTAAGAAAATGATAAGCCCAAGTCAAATTTCATAAATTCCTATTCAAACAGCTATATTTAACTATATTTTCCTATAAATAAACATTTCACAAATGAATATGCTATTATATAGCTCTATATGCCTGTATATAGCTCAATATAGGTGAATATAGTTATATATAGATGTCCATATATGGAATGCCTGAAACACCACACACACATAACCAATTACTTCTATGTTAACATAACTCTCTAAGTACCATTTTTCCCATGATATATCACTTTTACAAAAATCCAATATGGCCGCAGGCAGCCATTTTGTTATGAGACCGGAAACAGTACTGACAATTTACATTCGTTAATACCTTTCAAACAAAAAAAAATCATGAAATTAGGTCAAAGTTTACTCGAGATATTGACAAAATACTCAACGTTCAGTGTACGGCCGAGTAGCCGGATATAAGCTCACTCCAAGAGACCTAGCTCACGCTGTGGTGAACCGAATTTCAAAAACTTTTTTTTTCCCTGATTGGTACGGTCAATACCTAAACAAAACCTTAAAACATTTAGGCGGCCCGTACTCTCGAAGGGCCGACCAGAATATTCCCATCCAGAATATCCATCAATTGAAATCGGATTTGATTTACTCAAGATATTGACGTGACGGACAGACAACATTTTTATTGCGGATTCGTCATCTATGAACATAGGCAAACACTTTGCCCTTACCGTCTGCTTCGAATTCCATCAATTACACACGGCATCGTAATCCTATAAGCCCCTTTGTACTTCGTTCGGGGCTCAAAACCAAAACCTAAAATTTGTCAATTCGTTTCCGCTTTGTTTTTAAATAATCTACTGCTCACATTACGTTATGGTACGAGTCGGTGAACTTTCCATGACAAGACTTGACAGATACATTGTCCTATTTTTGACCTCCAAATGATGTAAACAATCGGTGTGATATTGCTAGAGAGCTGCCTTGTAAGCACACGAGACGCAATAATTTGATTCGTTGCACTCAAAGACACGATAACGGCGCAAGCAATCGATAAGGAATTCGATCAGTGCCGGCGAAATGCAAGCAACCAACTTTTGTGTTTTAGTTGCAGTGAGTTGCACTACATTCTGGTGCCTAGTCTACAGCAATGGTGTAAGAGCATTCGAATGTGGAAGAGTGGATTTAATGCGCGAACGCATAAAGGGTGGAAATGTCGCACTACGCGGTGAATGGCCGTTCATTGTGGCCCTATACGAAACTGCACCACTCAAGTACATTTGTGGTGGTACGCTCATCTCCAATAAACATGTACTCACAGGTAAAACCGAACCGAGTGAAACACTAACTCACGCAGCATGTAAAAAACGTTCGTAAATCAATTTCAGCTGCTCATTGTATCCATCAACGAGAACACACAGTTAAACGTCTGCCCAATGATGTGGAAGTTCGCCTCGGTGCGTACAATCTCACCGATAAGAATGAGACCGGAGTCGTTCATCGAGGTGTTGGTGCAATTTTCGTGCATTCCGATTGGAAGCAACATGACGATAAGTACGATGCAGACATTGCCATTCTCGTTCTCAGCGAAAACATTACATTTACGCAGTACATACAACCTGTGTGCATGCCAGCTTATGACGACGATGTTGATAGCGCTACGATAAATATTCTCGGCAGTGTGGTGGGTTGGGGTTTTTCGGACAGAGGCGTGCATGAAGATATACCGCGGCAAGTGGTCGCCGAAGCTTGGAACAATTCATACTGTTACCGGCAAGATCCGGCAATAATTGTTTCATTGTCGAGACGATCGTTTTGCGCTAGAGGGACGGATGGATCACCGAATAAAGGTGACAGTGGTGGCGGTTTTTTTGCCGTTTCCCGCTCCTTTTGGGTACAATATGGGATTGTGTCAGCGATTCGAACAGTCAATCCGCTAGCCGTCTATACCAACGTCAAAGTGTTCAAAAAATGGATCGTCGGCATTGTCACCGAGTCGGAGGGCGAGGTGAGTGAACCGTCAACGAACATATCGTTGGCGTGTCGCTACATGTATACCAATTATCATGATTATGGCTGCGAATTAACTGGTTTGGATATTCGAAACGAGCACATTGAAGTGGTGTCCGTCACCGGTAAACATATGAAGGACCACAATGACACCGTCGTAGGAACGATTGTTTTCGAAAGTGGACTGATGTATGCTCTACCGAATGGTTTGGGTAGAATTTTTCGGAATTTAAAGACTTTGCAAATCGGTAGTATGGATACGTCACCGTTACGTTTGAGGCACATTACGCGTGAAGGTTTGAAGCATTTCGAAAATTTGAGTAAACTTTTTGTGCTTAAAAATGACGTAAAAGTGTTCGATGAAGACAGTTTGTGGGACCTACCGAATTTGATAAGGTTCCACATTATCGACAACAAGCTGAAAACGGTGCCCGAGAAAACGTTTAGCAAAAACCGCCAGCTACGATTCGTTGAAATCAATAGAAATGAACTGGAGAGTGTATCGGAAAATCTATTTCGCAATAATACGCACCTGGAAGCGGTGAAACTGAACGGCAATGTGTTAACGGAAATTGCCGAGCGCATTTTCGAGTTTAACACAAAACTCAAAATTCTGACCGTGTCCTCCAATCGATTGGAATCAGTGCCGCGAAATTTGCTAGCGAATCGTCTATTGTTATGGTCTGTCGATTTGAGCAACAATTCGCTGCAAACGATCGATGAGAATTTTTTCGCTACCAACGTTCAGCTCCGAAACGTCGATTTATCGTCCAACAAATTGATGTTCTTGCCGAGCAAATTGTTCGAAAATAATTTCTTCCTCAAAATTGTCTTCGTGATGGCAAACCGGTTGACCACCCTCGACGAACGTACATTCGTTAACAATGCGCAGCTCAACCTGATCAATGTGACTTCCAACCCATTTGAATATCTGCCTAGAAATTTATTCCAGAATAATTTACTGTTGGAATGGGTCGACTTGAGTAATAACTCGTTGATGGAAATCCCCGCCGGCTTTTTCGGTACAAATCAACAACTCAACATAGTCGTTCTACATTCGATGCGACTGCAATCGCTACCCGGGAATCTATTCGAAAATTCGTCATTGTGCACGATCATCGAATTTCGTTCCAATTCATTGACAGCAATCGACGAACACATTTTCGAATCACAATCAAAATTGGAGGTAGTTTCGCTGGTGTCGAATCGATTAAAGTCATTGGGCGGCAAATTGTTCAAAAATAATTTCCTTTTGGACATTTTACTGTTGCGCAACAACTCATTGCGTTCCTTACCGCAGAACATTTTCGAAATGAACGAGAAACTGATTATTGTCGACCTGTCGTTCAATCGTTTGGAATCCGTTCCGAGTTTCCGGAATTGTTTGAAATTGAAATATTTGTTTTTGGGTAAAAATTTGCTAACGATGTGTGACGAGCATATGCTGGAAACGAATTTCGAACTGACGGTAATCGATCTGTCGTCGAATCGATTGGAATCATTGCCTAAGAATCTGTTTAAAAACAATTTCCACTTGGAGTCCATCGACTTGAGCAACAATTCCATTGGACAAATTGATGAGGAAATTTTCGCGACGAATAGTCTGCTTGAAACGGTAGCGCTTCGAGACAATCGACTAGAATTTTTACCACAGAGTTTATTCAAAAACAATGAGAAACTGACAAATCTATCTTTCCAGCGGAATTTCATAAAATCCGTGGCTTGTGACTTTACAAAGCTGAAAAATGTTATGTTCATCTATTTGTATGACAACACTTGCGTGTCCGCGTTCTACGAAAATGTCACTCACAACAGAAGACTGAAATTGGGCGAGTACAGAGATTTGACGGAATTTCAGAATGTTTTGTACACCAACTGTACTGCCATTGGGTAATATTTGTAAAGGAAAATTGAAAGAAATGAAAGAAGCAAAACGATTATCAAAAGGCAAATTCTTGCGTCTTTTTCTTATGTTGTCGATCCATCAATGCCAGTCAATGCCATCAATCACAGTTTCTTTTCACAATTTCTTCCAACAATTTTGTTTCCATATTTCAGGATCCCTTCCCCGTCGTCTTACCCTGCTCTTTCACAAGGACTAATAGTCCATGACTACCAAACTGAGGAAAGCTGTTACAAACAACACGACTACATGGGAAGGAAATTCTATTGAAGAACAGAATTTCCGTTGACCGTAAAGTCATCGATGGAATTCTGGTGATATCTCAGTCACCAACAATTTGAGACTTCGATTAACCATCAGAAAGAACTGAATGCCACCTTCACCAAGGGAAATTCTTCTTCCCAAAGCCAGACGGAAAATTTGCCAAAGATTTGCTCAAAATGAACCGGAACTAGAGCGACCTCCAGCCGTAATTTCCGGAAAAGTGCAGTCTGGACGACCGGCTTCACGTGACTTCCGAACTACGTCTCGAAGTAGGCAAACACTATATGAGAGAAAGTTAGGTGAAAGTTAGGCGCTTAATTGATATCTTGCCTAAATGTAGGCTCGACATTTGTACGCAATCGTATTCGGATTACGGCATTCCAGTCATTCAGTGTGTACATCGTTTCGGGCACCCAAATTATGAAGCTTGAGTGAATTTTAGGACGTTACTTATGCGATATAATCACCAAAAAAAATTCGACATGGAATTGTCTGACACGGGAATCGAACTCGGATCATCTTGGTGTACGGTAGGTATGAAGAACCAAATTTTAGTAAAAAATTCAAATTTATTTGACAACGACAGAAGCGACAGAAATCGCTTTGTCGAATTATTTACAATGCTAAGACTGGTACTCTGCTCAACAACGAACTCTGCCTCAACAAAATCGATTCAACGTACCACGTAATGCATCGCATTACAATTATCGTTCAGCACATTTTGGAAAGTCGTCAAATTTCTGTAGTATTGCCGGTCGAGGTTTAAAATGAACGTCGAATACATCACATTGACGCAGACATTTTGATTGAAATTAATGTAAAGTACATTCCATAGCTGAGTGAAATCGTACTCAATCAGCTGGACCTTATTGTAACTGAAATCAACCTGTTTCAGCAGCAAATTATTCTTAAACAAATCAGCCGGCAGCGTTTCCAGTTCATTTGACGCTAAAACCGCGACTCTTAGCTGAACATTTGTTTCGAACAATTTTCCGTCGATGGTCCGAATGGAATTGTTTTTGAAATCGACATATTTCAACAGCAAATTCGTTCTGAATAAATTGACCGGCACAGTTGACAGGTAGTTGGACGACATATTTAACCCGCAGAGACGAGGATTTCCAGCGAACGTTTGCTCGTCAAGTGTCCGAATGAGATTGTGGTGCAGGTCAACGAAACGTAATTCTAAATTTTTTTGGAATAATTTTTTCGGCAGAAATTCCAACCGATTCGCAGCCAGGGAAATTTCCTGTAGTTTGACGTTCGTCTCCAAAAACGATTCGTTTAACGTTGCCAGTAAATTGTCTTCTATTGAAACAGTTATTAGCAATATGTTTTGCCGGAACAGATCGCCGGGTAGATCGCTCAGCTTATTGCCATTGAAATACACCACCTCCAACTTCGCATTTGCATTTAACAATTGATTAAGAGATGTCAAACGATTTGACCCCAGATACAACTCACGAAGTCGCCGATTGTTCTGGAAAATGTTGTTGTCCAATTCGGTCAACGAATTGTTAGCAATGTCAATGATCTCCAACATCGAATTGTTGGCGAACAAATTGACTGGGATGCTTGCTAGCCTATTTCCTGAAATGGACACTTTCTGGAGCTTAATGTTTGACTGGAAAATCTGTTCATCGATGTCGGTAAATCGATTCGCAGCAAAGGTAACAAGTTCCAATAACAAATTATTTTTGAATAAATTCGCCGGCACGACACCCAATCGATTTCCCGATAAGTCGACCGTTTTGAGTTGACCATTAGATTCGAACATTTGTTCGTCGATTGCTTCCAACGAATTGTTATCGAACATGACGAAACTCAATAACGTATTGCTTCGGAATAACGTTCCGGGCAGATTTGCCAAACGATTGGACGATAAATAGACATTTCGGATTTTCTCGTTGTACCGGAAAATTTCCTCATCCAATGATGTCAGCGAATTGTCGGTAATGCTTAGTATTTCCAAGAATAAATTGTTTCGGAATACGTAGCGCGGCAATGCGTCCAATTCATTCGAGTGGAGGGACAGCTCTTTCAGCATAATGTTTGCGGAAAAAGTTTCTTCGTCCAGTGCGTTCAACGAATTGTCCCCCAGGACGATCCGAACGAGCATCGAATTGTTCTGGAATAGATTTCGAGGCAGAAATTCTAGTTGATTTGAGTGCAGCAAAATGTCTTTGAGTCTTCGATTCGCTACGAACATCTGTTCGTCGATGGTTTTGATGGCATTTTCGTTGAAATTAACGTATTCCAGCAACGGATTTCTTGCGAAGAGATTTCTCGGCAGAGTCACGATGCGGTTCGACCAGAAAGATACTGTCTTCAATTTCGGACACGTAGCGAACAATCCGTGGTCTATCGACGTAATGGCATTGCCGCCAAAATTGACGAATTCCAGATCGACATTACTCTTGAACAAGTCCTTCGGCAACGATTCCAATCGATTGTGGACGAAATACACTTCTTGTAGCTGCAGATTCGACTCAAAAGTTCGAACATCGATTCGCTGCAGCGAATTATTTGAACAGGCGACGGTCTGCAACAAGGAATTATTTCTGAATAAATTTGGCGGCAGTGATTCCAATTGATTTTCCGACAGTATGACCGCCCGGAGTTTCGCATTACGATCAAAAGTGCCGGCGTGCAGAGTTTTGATTGGGCTATTCTTCATCTGAAAATTGTGTAAATTAATCAGATCCCTCAGTGCGTCTTCGTTGATCGTTTCGAAGGTATTGCCGGTAACATGCAGCTGTTCCAATTTGGCCATGTTCTCGAAGTTCGAACGTGCGATTAGTGTCGTATTGAGGTCGAAGATTTGGAATATTTTCAAATTTTCGAATAAGCTTCCCAATCCATTCAGAAGATAAACGAAAGTTTTACTACGTAGCACCAGCAGTTCCACGTTTGCATTGGTTTTCCCCTCGTCATGAGTGCCAATTACTGAGCCCACCGCGATATTTTCGTTCTCAATGATTAAATCATCCAGCCAGCAACCGTATATGTTATCAACGTAACCATAATCACAAACTACATCGATCGTCACCTCAGCCTCCTCCACCGACCCGCCCGTTTTCTGCACAATTTCAACGATCCACGGCATGAACAATTTCACGTTGGTGTAAATGGCTAACGAATCCGGTATTACTTGTCCCGTCATATTTGGATGTATTGCCGACACAATGCCGTACTGCACCCACGACGTATCGGTCACCACGAAAAATCCGCAACCCGAATCACCACTGCCGGGAATTCCGTTTCCCAAACCGCCGCAGAATGTTCGGTTGGTGGAAAATGAAGCCATGGATCGATCCATTTCGTAGCAGTACGTATCGTTTATCGCTTTGATAGTCCATTCTCGAATTGCGTGTTCGAACACTCCCCGACCCACAACTCTCCCGTGTGCATCTATTGTCGCACTATCGATTTCAAGGGCATCAGCTGGCAAACAAACAGGACGAATGTCATGCGCAACGGTTACACTGCGACTGAGAACTAAAATGGCCAGATCAGCGTCGAATTTGGTGTCGTACGGGTCCCAATCGGGATTGACGTGGATCTCTGTTACGTTTGCTTTGACAATGCCATATTCACCGTTCAATGACGGAGTCTGCGCTCCGAATGTTACAATTAATTCGTCGGACGTAAGTTCAACCAGCGAATATTTTTTCTGGATGCAATGAGCGGCTGGAATATAGGTGAGCTTGAGCCACTGGATCGACCAGAATCTCTCCATATTTACCTGTGAGAATGTGTTTGCTGGAGATTAAAGTTCCACCGCATGAGTACTCCGGACGGTTTACGCGACCGATAGCCGCAACAAACGGCCATGTTCCTTTGACCTTTCCACATCCGCCGCCAACAACTTCATAGTTTTTCAGAAGGAACACCAACGTCAAACAGACACTTATTACACAACTGGCACTATTGCCATGCACTCGAGCCATTTTAAACGCAATTAGAGTGTCGATACTATAGTAATTGATGTACCGTTTTGCACGATCGCAATACAAATGACTAGTCATGGGAAAAACCGCAACAATGTTTTTGTTATAGCAGACTTAACGTTCGATGATAAGCACAGCCGCCTTGACATTTCACAATAATAGAAATTTTCTATTTAATTCAAATAAATACTACAAAAAGGTCAGAAAGATACGGCGACCAGATCTTTACCATATCGCTATCATATTTAGAAAACTTTATTTTGATGGAATCGTATCGTCTGAGTGTTGCACGAGATTGTGTGACTCGCGAGGATTTGTAACTATCGAGTAGTTAGAGATCTTGTTCAACAATTATTTGTAACATAGGGACGCGTGTGGAAATTTTGTTTTCTTCCCGGTATCCGAGTCAAATTTCCCGGTATCTAAAATCGTAAATTTGATCTTTCGCCACATATTTTTCCCGATTTTTTCGATTTCCCGGTATCTAAAGAATTTTTCTGAAAACTTCCCGGTATCCAGGATACCGCGGATAGCGTGAATTTCCACACGCGCATAGGGAGGGTCACAACTCTGGTGAAGTTCAAAGTTCACCCGTGGCGTTCGAGGATTGGCAATTCTTGAGGGGATTAAACTGCTCATTTTGCTATTTCAATGGTCAGATTCAAGGACGTTTCTGCAAGTGGGCAGTAACAACCACAATTTCACAATTTCTGATAATGCTTGAAACGGGTCGGGTCTGGTCTGGTCTGACTGGAACCCGAACCTGAGTCATGATTTCACATGTTGGGGGCTCGGATGACCCAAAATTTTTACAACAAAAATTTCGTGTTACCAGAACCGAGAACCGTGAAATGTTTCTATTTCAGGTCGAACCCGAAGTTGAAAATTCGGGTTCAGGTCGACTTTAAGAGGTCAATGTCGAACTGAGTTGGGTTTTTCTAGATTGGTCCAGGGCGCCAGTTCTCGTGAATTTAAGAATTCGTAATTTGACAGTTTTCACCTCAAAGGTTACGAATCGTATGGACCACTCTTAGCATCAGCAACTGTCAAGTTTCAATGTAGGGGTAACCGATTTCTCTTTAGGTGAAGTTTATTTGGGATTATTATTCGGATCATTATGATATCAGAGCATCACAAATACGCGCGGCCACAGGGTGGTCCAAATATAAGTCTAACTTACAGTGTGCCAGAAGAGAGAAGAGATACATTCACTACATTGAAGAGACTCTATGAAAACTGTAAATTAGTTATTAGAAAGTTGTTTCAGAGGAGCGATAAATGTGAAACTTCCAATACGAGCCATGGGAGTATGACAAATCATCTTGTGTGCAAAACACTTCTGCGAACAGGTGAACAGGTTAATAAGATTTTATCATTTAATTTACGCACTATTGTATGATGTGCATGTGTTCTACAATCTCGAGTGACAGTCTAGAGAGAGTACGTTCATAAATGAACCTATCGGTCGCTTAATAGTAATTTTCACAACTCAGAAACGAAAAGTAAAACTTTCGTTGCCTTTATTGAGAAAAACGTTGTAAAAACGTAAATCGATTATAAATGCTTTTTGTGCCACCGAGAATTGAAATACGACTCTTTTCAGCACTCATTTTAGTGTTGTAAAGTGACTTATTTCAGCACCCGTTTGATGGGATATTTCAACACTCAAAGCAGTGTTGATATGGAATTTGTATGAGTTATTACAACATTCGTTTTAGAAAATGCAAAGCAATGTGATCGATCAAATTTGAAGAGTGATTGTTTACCGTGAAAATTATGATTTTTTGGGCATTTGTCTATTTCAATTCTCGGTTGGCACAAAGCATGATGTGTTACACGTATTGTAATGAGATTTTTTCAGCACACGACCCAATTTTCCTTAAATCAACATTACAATACTTGTAACACAACATACTATTTAAGCACACGATCTACACATCTAGCGCCTAAAGAACAATTATCACTCGGTGGCATAATAGTTATTTATCTACCAAGGTAGGTATGAAGGTATTTTTTCGCACTAGACGTCGTGTGCGAAAAAATACCGGCATACCTACCGTGGTAGATACAACGTTTTTCGAAATTTCGGGCCATAATCACCTTTCCAATGCAAAACATGTCCTACATTTTGTTCCAAAATTCTTTTGTATACAGAAATTCATTTGAACGATCAAGAAGGCTGCATTATAATACACATTGCAATGTGATGTAAAGAGACGCGTTGAATGAAATCGAGTAGTCAATGCTTAGTATATACGCTTCAACAATACGTTCGGTATAATTGTGTGACTCTATAGCCGAATGGCTATAGTCGTTGCTTTGTGTTCAAAAACCTACTGGTGTCGGGGGTTCGATTTCTGGTCAATGCAAGGTTTTTATTTATAAAAATTTAGCCTTCGTTGAAGGTAATATGTTCCTTAGCGTGCGAAAAAAAGTTGATGTCCAGGAATACAGTGAAATAAATACCTTCTAAACGACATTAAATGGATGCATGGAAAGGTGATGATTATGGACCGGAAAGTGACGAAAAATTATATGGAAATTCGTTTCATCGTTTGTGCTTATATTGGTGCAAATGTGTTAAGAATATGTTGTCCTTGGGACAAGGAATTCAGTTTTTTATGGCTTTCACTCTTCACACGTTTCAAAGTTGAGTGTTTTGTCCAAAGATGCGTTTTCAATCTAAAATTTAGACGCGAGTTTACAATCTCACAACAAATTACGAACAGGTGATAACAGGCAGCGTTTCTTCCATCCCGCAAGCAACAAACGGTTATCATCGTTTATCCAATTAAGATCTAGTCTTTGGTATGAGTATTGCACTTGAGACCTCCATCGACTTTCCATTCTATGAAATACACATCAAAAATTAATATTTTCAACATGGCATTCTGATAGCTCGATTTCTGGGATTATTGAGATTGTTATCATCATTGGGACTATTTTGAAATCGGTGATCACTCGGTTACGAATTCTTAAATTAATGAGAATTGAGGCCCAGAGAGGTTACAGTGTAAAATAGCACTGAGTAGAGATGAGCGGGGAGAAGTGGTTGAAAAAAAAAATACCGGAACCAGAACCCGATCCGATTTAATTTTACCGGATTTCGGTTTTCGAAAATTTAATTCTGGCCGGGTTTCGAAAATCCTCGACCAGCTCATCTCTAGCACTGACTACCCTGACCATTTCGATCAAAATACCACAGAATATTTACGACAATCCAAGATTAAGTTTACGATCCTACCTTGCCTAACATGCCTGCCACTATCACTGCACTAAGAAATCTACGCACCGTGACATTGGCGAATTTCCTCCAACGTCTCAACGACAAAACATCAAAAATCTTAAAACAACTTACTCAGCAATGCCACCTTCGATATTCAAATCATTGCCACTGTCCAAAATAGCACCAGTGTCCGACAACGTTGTCTTCGCCATAAATGCCATGAACTGATAAGCACCCAACAATGCAGCAATCGATATGATGGTCATGGTCTGAAAGCATAAAGGCCACCACAATTCGTTAAAGGAACACCATAGAGAAATCGATCCACTGAGCTGTGTGGTACTGGTACGGTACACTTACAATAGTCAGACCAGTGAACTCGAACAGCAGAAATGTGACCAGCAAATAAATGACTGAGCCACCCGCAGCCATATTACGATAGAATTTCAATGTGGCCGCATTTTCTTCGACAATTTGCTTGGCCCCCTTTGTGCCTTGTTTACCTTTTGCCTGGGGCTGCCAATAGAGATGTGAAAATTGTAATTTTAGCATTTTGCGATCCACTTTGACCGTTCGATTCGTTAAGGAATCGAAAGTGTTCAATTACTCACCGCCATTTTCGCTGCAGGACGAGATTTAATTCAGAAATTTATGTTTAACAGCAAAAATTTTCGCTTTCGCCAGCAGTACGTAAATAAATTTTGAATGAAAATTTTGACAATCATTCGCTGCTCTATTTGACACGTAACGACAACAGTGCGATTTTGTCACGTTGGTAGTAAACAGAGTTTACACTGTAAACTGCACAGAGTTTACATCATTCACCAGTGACGGTGGCCGTACATTTCGGTGGCATTTTTTTCAATAGTAATGTTAATTTACGAATTGGGCAAGTCATAATAACTGTTAATTTTTATCATTTTTCAAGTGGCGGCACCACTTCATTTGTATGGAAAATTTACAGTTGAACATAGAACTTGCCCTCATTGCGCCTTACCGTCTCGTGAATGGATTGTGATTTGTTTTGTATTGAAGTGAAGGATTGTTGTCTGCAATCTTATTCGGTATCGATATCGAGCGAAACGTCACTGAAGGGCATATCTCTCAAGAGGCTTTTCAGTTTATAGACCATATCTTCCGAACCGTAGATCATCACCTTCAACGCCATTTGAAATGCCATCCACGATTAGAAATGCCATACACGTTAACAAAATCTCGTACAAATTAATGAATGAACGAAACATTTAACGAAAAGTGAGGTTACGTGTGAAAGTACCGTATCTTGAAGATGATCTATATGGGCGATTGACTTCGTGTCGGGCTCAGAATTACTACCTTTCAGAGAGAAAAAAGTTTATCAAAATCTGTTAAGTAGTTTATGAGATATTTAATTTGAGATATGCTCTTTGGCATAGCACTCTCGCTTGACAGTGCTATGCCTTTAGTGATGTTGCCCTCGATATGTATACGAGACGGTGTACACGTCTTTGATGATTGTCGCGACGGATTGAAGAATGAATTTATGTATTATTACCAAGTGCAAATTACCACTATAAATAGACATGCGGGAAAACACCACTTCTGAAGATTTTACATATAAAAAGAAATCACCACATCGTATCTCGGCGTATCTGCGTGACCTAGTAGTCACTGACCTACCCCAAGTTTACAGCCTTGGTAAATTCAAACAAATGAATTGAACGAAAGATTTAACGAGACTGAAGTAATCTATGTTGTTGTTTGTTTACATGATTAATCGTCATGAATTTTTCAGAATTTCGGAGGCTTTGACGAATATTTTGAGTCGACCGCTAAGAGCCCAGTTTTAAAAAAAAACCAGAAGTGGCACCTTTTCGCACAAAATCTGAATTAAATCACATCGAAATTACCAAAATTATTTCATTTTTTACAACCAACACAAAATTCTTGTTTGTTTTATTTGACGTCATTCAAAAACAATGAGGTTACGACGTCTTTAACGACGACTTTCTTCGTTAAACTACATTTGACTAAAGGCGCGTACAGCAAATATTCGTTAAGTTTAACCGGTGAATTTTGACAAGTCTTATCCATATAAATTTCAGTGAACTTAACCGGACATTGCTGAATGCGCCCTAAGCTTAGGGTGTCGAAACGAGTGGGAAATACATTTTTATTCGATTTTATTTTCGTAAAATCCTTTGAATATGACAATATTATGAGAATGTCCCATATTACGAGATTCTTATTTTTTGTGTTTCTGCTGATATGCGACAAAAAAACGAGAAAAAAAATTCGATACGTCCTCCTCTCCGTATTGGCTATGGCGTGAAAGAACTAAGGATCGCACTGAACGTCGTTCCACTTACGCTGATAATAAATTGTATGACCCAGCGGACGCCTTTACTGTTATGTCAATTGCCAGTGCGACACTCTATCATTATGCGTTTCACGTAGTGGAGGAAACATCAGTTCTGAAATAGGTAGCGTTTCACATTTTTGAATTATTCAAACAGCAAGAAAAAAATGAAAAATTTTATTACTCAAAAATGATTGCCTTTCATTTTCCTGAACTCTACACTTTTTCGTACAGCAATACAAAGCGCAACACACATAACAAAAACGATAAACAATAATGACAATTATAAGACCGACCAGAATTCCAGCTAAAATTCCAATGGTTAAAAGTATTCCATTAGGACTAGAGCCAATACTCATTGGTCCGAAGCGCATCATAGTGTCGATAATATTAATTCCACGAAATATAATTGAGAAAAACTAAATTATTGTTGATAATTCAACTGAGACGAATGGATGAAATATTAGCGAACGTTTCGGAAACACCTTTTACCATAAACATAACGTAACAGCAGGGAGAGAAGATCTTTATGTAGTGCGTCGGTGCGTTTTGTGTCACAAATTGATATCTTCTTGTTTTCCATATTTTCTTCCCACAGCACTGAAGGTTATTGTGGAGAGAGTTCATGGCTATATTCCATGCATGTACGTATTTTGTGTGTTAAGAAGACTCGTAGAACATAGATGTAATCAAGGAAAGTGATATTCGGGCAAATATTCTGAATGGTTAAGCGATAACATGTAATTTATTCCATCTATTCCTTCAAACAATGTAAACATTCACAGTTATTTATCTACCAACGTAGGTATGAAGGTATTTTTTCGCACTAGATGTCGATTGTCGACCCGAGGCGAAGCCGAGGTCGACAAGACGTCGTGTGCGAAAAAATACCGGCATACCTACCGTGGTAGATACAACGTTTTTCGCAATTTCGGGCCATAATCACCTTTCCAATGCAAAACATGTCCTACATTTTGTTCCAAAATTCTTTTGTATACAGAAATAGATTAAATTTATTCATGATCATTTACAATTAAATTATAACAAAAAGATTTCTTCAAATCCTTTATTATCCGGAAAGGTTCCCATTATGCAACCAGCATTGTGTCGTTGCAAAGTCACACTGAACCTTTGAATAATAAAATTCTTTGATCTTGGATCTCCGGAGATGTTCTCTACTTTTTTTGCTATAATATCGATAAACTTGAGACCCTCTTCACAAATCGGACCCAACGTTTCTATAGCAAATGGAACGAAGAATAGGTTTTCATTTTCTATCATTTCGCTGTAGAGTCGTCTTTTCTTCGCAGCTGCTTGTTCGGATAATTTGCCTTGATGTTTGTGGGTGAAACTGATATATGATGGAGCCAAAGTGTCGGAACATGTAGCATCCCATGCTAGGACTTTGCCATTCGACCACGGTATTAGTGTCATTCCATCCGGACGTTTTCTGGTATTATGGTCTAGACCACCAGGCTCTAGGCGCGCTGGTATTTGGACTGATGCTAATATTCGTTTGATGGTATCGTTGAACTCGAAGTGACGACTGAAACGAGCCGCACTGAATAGGCAGGAAAGTCCATGAATGCCATTGGATTCGACTGTCGCTTTTCCGCACTTGCATTGGTGCGGAACACAAACGTCAAAGCCAAAACGAACAGCAACAGATATTCTAAATGTATTGTTGTCCAGAAGTGTACCGATCAATTTCGATGGTCCATCCGTTGGATTCTGTACGTTGTGAGGCCAAAAGGCGTGCTTTATCCTCTCTGGTTGTAAAATTCAATTGTGATATAGTTCTTTCAATAGTGAATTTGTCCCAATTTTCTTGTTTGCTCGGCATACTTGGGGAGTTATCATGAATTGAAGACCACTCTCGCATTGCATCGTTGCAATAGCTTATCTCAATCCTATCTGAGTCATAAAATGACAAAATAGAATGGACCAGATTGGATGTACTATGCACAGACGATAGAAAAGCTGGTAGTCCGATGTGTTCGATTTTACGGATTCCTAGTCCGCCGTTGATTAATGGTAAACTGCACAAGTCCCATTTTGCATTTACTATATTCACGTTAATGATTGATTCCAACGATTGTTTTAAACATGAATCCATACGGGCAACATACAGAAATTCATTTGAACGATCAAGAAGGCTGCATTATAATACACATTGCAATGTGATGTAAAGAGACGCGTTGAATGAAATCGAGTAGTCAATGCTTAGTATATACGCTTCAACAATACGTTCGGTATAATTGTGTGACTCTATAGCCGAATGGCTATAGTCGCTGCTTTGTGCTCGAAAACCTTTTGGTGTCGGGGGTTCGATTTCTGGTCAATGCAAGATTTTTATTTATAAAAATTTAGCCTTCGTTGAAGGTAATAGGTTCTTTAGCGTGCGAAAAAAAAAGTTGATATCGCACTGAGTGCGAAAAAAAAGTTGATAACGCACTGCGTGCGAAAAAAAGTTCATATTGCGCTGTGTCCGGGAATACAGTGAAAGAAATACCTTCAAAACGACATTAAATGGATGCATGGAGCACTTTTTTGGTAAGTGAAAATCAAGCCTTACTCTATATAAACGCTTCAACAAGACGTTCCGTACAATTGTGTGACTCAATAGCCGAATAACTATAGTCGCTACGTTGTGTTCAAAAAGTTTTGGAGTCGGGGGTTCGAATTCTGGTCAATACAAGATTTTTATTTCTAAAAATGCAGTCTTCGTTGAAGGTAATAGGTTTCTTAGCGTGCGAAAAAAATTACACTGCGGGTGAAAAAAAGTTAGTATTTCACTGTGTCCAGGAATACAGTGAAATGCGCTATTTTGCTAACATGTTCCTAAATGGAAATTTTGCGCAATATGTGTGAAAATTGTCAACCCAGCGAAGCCGAGGTTGACAACACACCTGTTTAGGCACAAGTTAGCAACAAGATTTTTTGTACAGAAGTCGGATCTTCATTTTTTAAACGTCTCTTTTGTGCACTAGTGCGCAAAAGTATAAATGAAAATCCATTTACTTCGATCGCACTACTGTACATAAAAATATCTTCAAAACGACATTAAATGGATGCATAAAAAGGTGATGATTATGACCAAAGCACCTAGCAGGGTAATAGGAAAAAAAGTAGTACTTTAATCGAAGTATGCGAATATTTCCATACCTTTTTTTTCTTAATGTCATTGCAAAATTACCATTAAGGCTGCTAATGGTATTTATAGTATCACAATACTACTCTATTTGACGTGTAAAAATCTCTATTACCCTGCTAGGTGCTTTGTTATGACCCGAAATAGCGAAATGGTTATTTATGAAACAATGAAACAACGATGTCTTGTCAACCTCGGGTTGACAATCGACATCTAGTGCGATAAAATACCAGCATACGATTCGTGTTTCATACAACGTTTTAGGCAATTCAGTGAGCGAATTCCCCAAGACTACAAAACAAACCACAAAAACAAAATTTTCACTAAAAAAAACTGAAACTGAAATTGACATCTACTGAAAAACGTGTTACAACTGTGGCAAAAACAATGTTCTAACAGTATTCATAACAGTTGTTATTACATTTGATGAATATATGATTATGATCGTGTCAATGTATTTTGGGTGCGATAAATTTTTTTCTCGCACTGATTTTTGGATGAAATAAAACTGGTTCATATGACACTGCACACAGGCTGCGTAAGCAGTGGCGGATTAACGTTTCTAGCGCCCCTGGCAAATAAAAATCTAGCGCCAATTTTGTTTTGTTTTCGGGTGCTGTTTATAAAATTCCTGTTTTGTTAGACATTTTTGTCGCATGAGTGAGAGGAGGTAGTACGGACAAGCGTTACTGAATCTTCACTGATGATAACAAGAAAAAAGAAAAGTCCATCATAAATACCGATTTATTTTTGTCTCACTGTACCGTTTAATCAGAATTGTTGTCGAAACCGTGGTTCGAATTATCTTAGTAAAATTTGTTTGAAGCAAGTCGGAAAATCAACATTGTGTAAACAACAAAAAAGAGACTTATTTAGTTACTATTAATCAATCTTAAATTTAAAAAAAATGAGTTTCAAGCTTCTCAAAAGTATTGATTTTTCAACTTGCTTCAAAAAACTCTAATTTTACCAAATTTCGGGTCACTGTAAAGATTTTAAATCGAACAAAGTTAAATTTTTTTCCTGATTCACAAGACAATTTAAGGTCACATGTTTTTTACAGCTCACTTTGAATTTCACAATGATCATGCAAAACGAAATTCAGAAAGCTTTGCGAGTTTCGTAAACCGTTGACACAAATATTTAAACTTTTTTCATACCTTTATCGGACTCGTAATAGTTTAAAGTATTTTTTAAATTTCGAGCGCGGAAAAAAAATCGAAATTCGCTTTTTGGTGACCTTCAATACAAAATCTATTTTCAAAAACTCGTAAATTTCCACCTGAATTTGCAGGACAAGCTTAGCTTATATTACCTCAAAATAAAAATCTGATGGGTGGTAATAACACTCCTAATAAAGTGTTGTTACAAAATATTAGGGTATGTGTTCATGATAAAAAAATCGAGGCTTTTGTTGAAAATTTTTTGTATTTTTATGTTTTAGTCAAAACACCTTTGAAGTGAATTTTTTTGGGCTCAAGTTTTGCGCCAGGCTTTTTAGAACCCTACTTCGTCAATATTACTTGAGAGTATAGGAATACGAAATATACAACATAAAATTGAGACTTGGAAATATTTGTAAAAATTTAGGTGACATACTGGCGGTAAAAAGTTTAAATGTCATTGGAAGAATGGACAAAATATTAAAATATTGACAACGAAATCATTCTAGAGCGATCTAAATTTGGCGCGATATTTTCGATTTAGCACATAATTTTTTCCAGCGCCCCTATTTTTCCAGCGCCCAGGACAAAGTCCCGAATTGCCCATGGGATAATCCGCCACTGTGCGTAAGTATCGAATTCGCTCACTGAATTGCCTAATGGCATTTTAACGCACTAGATGTAGATTGTCAATCCAAGGCGAGACCGAGGTTAACAAGACATCGTGTGATAAAATACCAACATACGATTCGTGTTTCATACTACGTTTTATGCAACTAGTGTATGAATTCGATACTTACGCAGCCTGTGCAGGGATTTTTTCGCACTCAGCATTATAATCATACGAGACATTCCAACTAATTTGTGAAAATCCGGGATATTTTTACTAAGCTTGAACCGATTTCGGTATTTTAAGTCTCATTCTTAAGTAAGCTCTGAAGATGACAACCACTTACTTAAGCTAAGCAAATAACTTAATACCTAATCCGGTAAACTGTAAACTGAAAGCCATACGCGTACTTTCACACCAATATGCGGTCGTTGACATAAAGTCTCGGTGAGATATGACCAAGCAGTTTTTGTTTGTTTTTAGCTCGCCATTTCAAGATAAGATATTCTCACTAAATTTCAAGCACGGCAGAGAGCGTTTGATTTGACTAGGGACCTGAGTTATCTGGAAGCTTTATTTTTTTGCGAATACAATTTTTCAATTTGGGGCCGTCCATAAAGGACGTCCGCACTATAGGGGTGAGGGGGGGTTCGCCAAAGTGTGACCGCCATACATTTGTGTAGTGTAAAAGTACGGACAAGGGGGGAGGGGGGGTCTAAAATTCCAGAAATATCGCGGACGTCCTTAATGGACGGCCCCTTTATGTCAGGGTTCGAGTTCCTTTTCATAGAGAGTATTAGGTCCCTTCTTTGACGTATCAAAAAGTAAGCGCTTCTGCCTGGTTTATTTTACTCTGCCGTGATCTCAAGGGATTTCTGCAAAGTAGTTTTTGTCTGAAACCACATATGGAATACATGTTCCCTAACACGAAATTACCTTTTTACAAGATTTTAAGTTCATTCTACAGGAAAGAAGACATCGGTTTTCTCAAAAAATCCAACGACAGTTTTTCATTCCTTCAACTGAGTTGGGAAAAAGCACTGATATACTGATATGATGGCATCGGTAAAATGAAACAAAATTGAATTGCAAAAGCTAATTTATTTATAAAATGTAAGGCGACGAATTCTTATCATTAAATTTGTTAATTTCAATGTTCCAATAAAACAATAAAAAGAAATAAGAAACTCAAGTTTGTCCATCAATAATGTGAATGTGTGCCGTACAACTAAAAATGTTTTTGGTTTTTCTACTCACTAATAACGACAACCGATTTGGAAAGAAAATATTTTGTGTTGGAAAATTGGAATCATGTGCATTTCGGTACAATAAACTTTGTATTTTAAATGGTGCTATCTAATCAACTGTGTGTTCACTTTTTGGTGCATTGTGTCGCGGTGATGGTAATAAATGTGAATGGTTCACGCTGAATAATAAATTTTAAAATTCTAATCAAAACACTCAAATTGAATCACAGAAACTTATTTAATGAGCTTCCATGCGGGATCATTAAAAATTCACTCGCTTCTCGTCTGAATTCACTCTGGGTAAGAAAATCTTAAATTTGTTTTTATCAAAAAATGTGATGCGCATTGGTTGCGTAATTGTATTTACAATGGTGGTGCTAGTGGATGGTCTTTAACTTAAAAATATTTTATTTTTGGTTGACTTTTGGTCGTCACTAAACCTAAGCAATATCTTGTAATGTCTTAGATGGTAGAAGTTTCCTGAAAAGGAAAACTTTTTTTTGGTAAGGAAAACAGCCGATAAGAAACTATTCCTCATCACTTCCAACGGCAATGCTCCTCAACGATCTGAAAATCAAGCATTTAAACTCTGTAACGAAACGAGTGCCAATGAGTTACTTTTTCTCCACTACATGGACTGTATGAATAGAGGGAAATGGGTGAATGGACATCAAGGAACCATTTAAATCTATAATTGCCGAGTCGATGTATATCGGGACACGTCTGTAGATAGTTAAGTTAGTTGATCTTAAAGTATGTTTATCGTTAAGTCGATTGATCGTTAAGTTTGTTGTTCGTTGAGTCGGTAGATCGTTAAGTTTGTTGGTATTTAAGTCAGTTGATCGTTAAATCAATTAATAGTTAGCACAGTAGACAGTTTAGACGATATATCATTAAGTCAGTTGAAAGTTAAGTCGGTAAATTGTTAAGTTTCTTAGGCGTTTAGTTTGTTTATTTTTAAGTTTATTTGTAGTTAAGTCTGTAGATCGTTAAGTCAGTTGATCTTTAAGTATGTAGATCGTGTTGGTCATTAAGTCTGTAGATTGTTATATTCATTTGTCGTTAAGTCAGTTGATCGTTAAGTTTGTTGGTTGTTAAGTCAGTTGACAGTTAGGTCAGTCAGTTTATAGTTAAATAAATTAATTGTTAAGTTTCTAGTTAAGGCAGTAGATCATTTTGTAGTTAAGTCTGTAAATCGTTGAGTTTGTTGTTCGTTAAGCCTGTTCATCATTAATATAGTTAATCGTTAAGTCTGTCTATCGTTAAGTTTGTATAAATTGTTAAGTTTGTTGAGTCAGTTGACAGTTAACGGTTGATCGTTAAGTTTGTTGCTAGTTAAGTCTGTAGATCGTTAAGTTTTTTCTTCGTTAAGTCGGTAGATCGTTAAGTCAATTAATAGTTAAGTATGTAGATCATTAACTATGTTAATTGTTCATACAGTAGATAGTTAAGACGATAGATTATTAAGCCAGTTGATAGTTAAGTCAATAAATTGTTAAGTTTGTTGGACGTTCAGTCTGCAGATTGTTATATTTGTTTGTCGTTAAGTCAGTTAATCGTTAAGTCGGTCTATAGTTAAGTTTGTTGGTCGTAAAGTCAGTTGATCGTTAAGTTTGTTGGTTGTTAAGTCAGTTGACAGTCGGTTAATCGTAAAGTTTGTTGATCGTTAAGTCTGTAGATCCTTAAGTCAGAATATGGTTAATTCAGTAGATTGTCAAGTTAATACACTGTCAAGTCACACAATAAGTCAATAGTCAAGTCGCTAGTTCATTTATACTACAGTTTCAGAAGTGTGAATCCACCTCTTTCATACAGCCCCTAAAACAAACTATTAAGAAAATGTCCACGTACCGTGATCGCTCAAACAACGATGGATCTGTGTAAATCGGTTCACTTGGATCATCAAATTCCGTCGCATTTCCGTTGTTTCGCAGTGGATTCATAACCGGCAATTGACACATTCGTGAAAGGTTTCTGCAAGTGGAACAAATTTAACTCCTAACCCGATTATAAATGTCTGCTCGAACGGCATACCCAGTAGCGAATGTCTTCTGTAAGCTTCCATTGAATAAATTCAGGCTCGGTCGTCCATTCTGGCTAGATGAACCGGAAGTGGAGGCATTAAATTGACGAGTGGACACATTCATATTTTGATGGAGTGCTGACGGAATGAATGAATTTACCGGAGAGCTGCGGTCCAACGAACGATTCTTTATCATGACGGCCCAGTAGCGTCTGCGGAAGTGATTTTAGAAAATTGCAGTTGAAAAATGTTTCTCGATTCGAGAATTATTGGTCTAACCTGTAAGCTAAGCCAGCGGCCAATGTTATGCTCAGCAACAGAATCATCAGCAAAACTACTGCACTGATCAAGCCATGGTATTCGGAAGGTGTTAGGCAGATGGAATTCAAAGGTTGTATCAGTTTCCTGGGCACAATATCGCTATCTATTTCGTCTCTTGTCTCGAACACTTCAATCATTTCTCGTACATGTTCCGGCACATCCGGTGATGTATCCGGATCAAATATTTCCTTTTCCTTGCCGGTGGCTGATATTGCATTTTGAAATGAAAGCAAAAGGTGTATAAGAGCGGCGTTACTTATTCAACACGTCTATTAATTTACCTGTTCCGTTCACTGCATTCTCAGCAGAAGTAGAATTCTCAGTGTCTAATACTGTACCATCAAGTTCAGCATTGGATTCAACTACCAGAGTTCCATTGATTGAACGTCTTCGACGGCCGAATGACGGTTCCGAGCGTCCAGACTGGCCAGGACAATAAGCCGGTTGACAACCTTCCCTACAAGTTCGTACCGTTGCCTCGAACACCAAGAAGTTCGATTCGGGTATCTTGAACGCATTGAATCTTGCCTCCAGCGAGTCTCCACTTCTCAACTTGTCCAATTCGGGGAACACATACGGATCGACGGGGCAACTATGGCAACATGGTTACGATGACATTACGAGACAATGAATGCGACAAAGAACTTACCCATATCGATCGATGAGCTGAATGCTCCGTCCAGAGTATGGGTCACGCGCTACGACATTCGTGGCGAATATGTCCGTCAATTGATTGTATCCATCTTGGGCTTCCAAACGGAAGGTTAACGGATCTCCAACGGCTATGGTGGTGGTTGGTCGGTTCTGGTACAAAATCATCAGTCGTACCTTGGAGCTGAGCGTATTTTCGGCTGGCAGATACTCAATCGGTATCGGACTGCCCGATCTGTCGACATCGTTAAAACTACTTTAAAACAAAAGGTTGAAGGCTGGTTGTCCCTTGAATTTGTTCTTTTGTTTGAAGAGTGGTACATGGGAATTGAATGCCGGCAAAAAATGGAATCCAAAATTTCCATCGCACATTTCAAGCAAATTCTTCAGAGAGGACTTTTCGAGCTGTGTTAGTAGCTACATTATTAGCCGACAATTCTTACAATTAGTTGGGTTATTTCGATTACAATCCTACAGAAGACGTCACAGTTCCCGGACCGTTTCGATTGATTTTCTTCGATCCATAAAACACATTCAAACTACTGATGGAACTAAGAAGTAGTAGACTCAAAAAGATCTCGGGCAAAAGAGGGCGAACAGGCCGCGAGTGTTTTTAGAAAGATTTGTGTCAAGACCTATCTCCATTCGATGTGCCAGAAATGACACTTTCGATTAATGTCTAAAATAATAGGTCGTTCAGTGACTTCGAAGCCATTGGACTCTAAGAACTTCTCACAAATCTACAATGATTCTACCACAACATTCTACTCTCGTGCAAAAGTCTCACCCCAATCCTAAATTCCACTCGACACTACAACCGAAATGGTTTCGGATCGACACTGCCTTGTCACTGGTTCTATTTACACCCAAAACCGTCACAATACTCCACTTACCCTGCTCCAATATAACCAGACGTAACAACCGCTTCACCAGGTCCTCGGAAAATGCATGTCAAGTTGAATCGCTTGTCGCGTCCAGTTTGCACATTATCACTGAACTGAACGACCACAATATTCGTCATGGTGTCACCGTACTAAGTGAAGAGAATTTTTAGTCTAAAAGTCAGAGGTTACGCACATTCCACTCAACTCTTTGGGTTCCACACTCCGGATATCCCTGCGAACCGCTAATACGGAGCACATTTGCTGTACCGCCATTTCCCCGGAAGAAGCAACGATCGTAGAAACCGTAAGTGTAAATACGTCCGAGGAAACCTTCTGGCGTTCTGAGAGTGAATTCCATACCATCCTCGTTGCAAGTTTGAGAGACTGCAAATCAAATCCAATATTGCACTGGGAGTCATTCACTTTTCGCAAAGACACTCACCGTCCAGACACTCTCCATCCACACCACTCCTCGAGTTGCTCCTTTCATAGTAGTCGTACGAACTGGCGTCAAACATTTGCGGATTTTGAATGTCCAATTCCCTCGTATCGCGATCACTCAGCTCACAGTTGGCAGTTTCTCGTTCTCTGGAAGCAGTGCTTCCATCATTGTCATAAGGCAGGGCTGAGTCTCTGTAGTTAAAACTGCGACACATAAAGTCTTTAGCCTCCACACATTCCCGTTGGCAATGGATTAGCGAAGGTACAGCCACCACTCGCCGTACATATTGTCGACGAACTTTCTGCCTAACGCCGATTTGTTTGAAATTATCGCCATCTTCGCAACGCGAGCCACCACCTACTGGTCGTACTGGCCCAAAACCACCAAAACCATCGCCAGTGCCAGCATTCAAGGAATTGTCATAACCAGACACTGGTGGTCTGAACGGCAATTCATAGGGTGGATAGCCGCCCATAGCTCCACCATAAAATGGTCGTCCAGCGCCTCTGTCAAAGCCCTGCAAATTGAGTGAGTTGAGGAAATCGACCAAATAGATCAAGAAGAAAACTCACAGGTTCTTGTGGCGCACCAAATCCACCGCCGAATCTATCGCCGTATCCACGATCTCGGTCCCGATCTCGGTCAAAGGCGGTCATTGGATATCGATCATAGCCTGCGGAAATTTACATTTTTCATCTTCGACGTTCGAAACAAAGAATTTTCGGTGAAAATGCACACGAACGAGAACATTAAGACACCGAGCCTAATTCGATCGAAGCACTCAGCTCACTCACCTGGTCCGATGGGAAATCTTTCTCGATTACCGTAGCGATAGATGTAAATTGGATTCCGATCATTGCCCACGGGGAAACGATTTTCCGATACTGGATAGCGTCCACCACCACTTAAAATGGGCGTTGGATATCTGGTTTCGGGATAACGATTATCCGGTGGAATGGAATAGCCAGGCCGAGAGTCTGGATACCGACTATCAATTGGATAACGCATATCAATCGGATATCGAGAAGTAGTCGGTCGTAGCCTGTCAATTGGATAACGACTGTCTGTTGGATACCGATCGTCTGGTGGATATCGATCATCTGGTGGATATCTGCCGGCAGGAATCGGCCTTCCGATCGGACGGCGAACATCGTCAGGAATGGGTCGTGGCAATCCCACACTATTGTCTGGTGGATAGCGACTACTTGGCAAGTAGTCTCCATCATCGGGATACCGTGACGGATATCTAGTCGCTCCCGGATATCTACCTCGATCGGAATCATCAATCGGATATCGTTCATCGGGATATCTACCAACCGGATATCGTGCAGGGTAACGTCCACGATCAGTGTCTCTGTCGTCAACTGGATACCTTCCACCGATTCCTGGTCGTGGTAGACCTGGATATCGTTCCCTATCATCTGGATAACGTGACGACGGATATCTTCCTCTATCGTTATCGTCTGGATAGCGGCCACCGATTCCAGGGCGTCCAACACCACCACGAATGTCATCTGGATATCTGTTATCCGGAACAATTGGGTAGCGATCCTCGTCACCGATTCCAGGATATCTTTCTCCACCAATTCCGCCTGGATATCGTTCTCCACCTGGATATCGTTCTCCGCCAGGATATCGTTCTCCGCCAGGATATCTTTCTCCGCCAGGATATCGTTCTCCACCTGGATATCTTTCTCCGGCTGGATATCGTTCTCCACCTGGATATCGTTCTCCACCTGGATATCGTTCTCCACCTGGATATCTTTCTCCACCTGGATATCGTTCTCCACCTGGATATCTTTCACCAACTGGATATCGTTCTCCACCTGGAAGTCGTTCTCCGCCTGGATATTTTTCTCCACCTGGATATCTTTCACCACCCGCAGGATAACGGTCACCACTCGGATAGCGATCGCCTAAAAGTGAAACACAAAATGTGCTTTTACTAAACCAAGCACGCTCCACAAGTGCCATTTCATTTGGTATACAACTATCTGGTGCGTGAATCAATTAGTCATATTCTCCAAATTGATTTACTCGCTTGAACCCGATATCGGAAGGGCGTTTGTTCATTTCTCACTTACCATAGTCTGGTCGCGAACCAGTCGGATATTTATCATAAGTCATCTGTCCATCTGACGGTGGATACCTACTAGGATACCGATCGTCAGGAAATCTGTCTCTATTTCTATCTCTATCGCCTAGTGTGATCGTCAATTTGGTGTTAGTAATTGTGAAATTTTGCATTGATAAAATCGAGTGTAAAATCGAGGGCGAAGTGTACGAATCGATCGTTACAGATGTGAGCCGGCATGTAACAGCCGAATCGATTGTAAATTACAGAACGGCTCACATCTCTGTTTGGAAATAGATTCGTACCGTTCGCACGCACATCAAAAAAAAAAGTTTCAGAAAAAAATTGCTGCTCATGTACCTCCTGAGTATGGTGGTCGCCAATCATTATTACCCGGTCCATCAGGTCTTGTGCTTGGCCGATCACGATCGTCGCCTTCTCCTCCCACTACATTAACTTCATTGGTATTTTAGGTTAGGCAACGGAAAATTCTTGCTCATCACAAAACGAAAACTCATTGTCGGTGGTACTTACGCATCAAATTCTCGTAGTAGTCGTAGTCCGCATCGTAAATGATTCGCATACCATCCCGTTGATTGTAACGACTCAGACGACACGTTCGGAATCGGTCACTGTACACAGCCGACCGACACTGAAAACTCGTCTGGCGCAAACATTCGTCTAAGCATTCGCTAAGCGAACGACCAGTAATTTCCGAATGAAATTCACCGCCCAATCTCGAATTCCGATATCTCTGGAATGCTGTGTCCGGTCGTCGGCCGCTAGCGAACAGATGCGAGGTGACCGAGTTGTCGGGATATTCATTGCCACGTTCTAGAAAGAAATTGCGAAAGAATGTTCCGTTAAATGGCTGACTTCGACTGCGACTTACTTTCACGGATGTATTTACGGTTATCCAGGCAAACTAGGTCGTAGAAGTGATGCGTCGGACTGGAACTGATGCTAATGTCGTCTTTTTGCGATATGGAATCCTCTTCGGACAGAACACACTGCTTGGATTGATCATCGAATTCCACCGATCGACAGAAATATCTTAAATGGAAAGGGTTGTGGTGTTAGGAACTTGGAGCAACAACAATGGAAATGTTGACGGTTTCTGATTACTTTTCAGCACGAATGCACATGGTTTGACACTCTTCCAGTGTCATATTGTTGAATATGTCCACTTCGAAGGGTCCACCCAATCGTTTGTTTTCCTCTTTCACATAGACCGCTAGGCCATCGCACCGTCTTTCGGCTGTAAAAAGGAAATGCATTCTCAAGCAGTTCGAGTGAACAAAAATCTTAGAAGTAGAAGGACATGAAAGAGGCTCCCAAATGTTGCTATTGCACGACAATTTCAAAGTGTTGTAAAAGGTAACAAGTTTCATTTTCAATTTCATTTTTGTTACTATTCACTAAAGGTTGTCATGGTCAAGACAGACTTGACAGCAAATTATACGAAAAAAAAACTGAGCCTAACTTCCTAACTAGTAACGTAAGCCACAACTTACCGTTTAGGCAGGTGTTCTCCAAATAGTCCGAATTGGGATCATCCTCTAACAATTCTGGATGAGTTCGACGCGTGAATCTACAAAACAAAATTCGTTCGAAATCTGCGCATCAAAGGGTCAACCCCACTATCTTACCTGCTCATGGTACAGCTTCTCAGGTTCGAATCAAAATTTGCTGACCGACAAACAAACGAAAACTCGTTGAGACATTTATCCTCGCAATCGGATCGATTGGCTGCGGTAATCTGAACACGGAAGGAGTAACGGTTAGTGTTTCAATGACTAGTGTTCTTCACATTTTAAAATCTATCAGCCGTTCAACATACTTCCTTTATATCCGAAACTGGTAGCTTCAACTTCTTTCTCGGATGACGTTCAAAAACGTATCGCCTGCTGGGGCATTCTCTCTCCGGACGACTTGCTATTGGGTTAGGGAAATAAAACGTTCGATTTACAATCCTCATTCAGTCATTCATCCCCGTTCAACTCACATGTTAAACAAACTTCCGTAAAGTGCACACTATTCGGCACCAACATCAATATACCGATTCCTTCCGGCGCCGGCTGCTCCCTTGTCAGATAACACGTCGACTCTTCGTACTCAGCACTGCCGCTGAACGATGCTATCCGACTACCCGGTTGGAAATCGAAACTGGTGCAAGCTCTAACTAAATTATTCGACGCAGTCCTGTCGCGTAGACATAAGTCTTGGCACTTTTCTAAGACTCGAAATGGTGGTGCTGTGTCACGCACCACATCATCATCGAATCCCTGTAATTGTTGATTGGGTAGTCGTTCGTAAAGAACGCGTCCCAGACCATTGTTGCATGTGGTTTGACCTTAGGATAAAATTCATGAAAATTTGTAAAAATCGCTTCGGACGCTGCTGGTTATCAAAGTTTATACCAACCTAAAACGGCTACAATATTTACTAGAGTCAAAGTTATCAGTCCCAGCGATATGCTGGACAATTGTTTCTGTTTTTTACGCATTTTGATTTATTTTCTTATTTGCCAAATTGGTTCTGAATGAGTTTGTGTTCTAAGTGGAGGTCGTTTTCTTTCTCATAATTTCCTGTAAGCAAAAAACATTTCGATTAGATCGGCTGGCCATTTTACTCAATCGAAGTTTCAATTCAAATTTTAAACTAGGACATTGAAAGTTTCACGAAAATAATTTCCCATTTCATCGTGTTCTTAGTGAGAAATTGTAACTCTCGAACTAAAAATTGCCGCTATGGAAACAGTCGCTAGCACTTTAAAGTGACACTCCAACCACAACTGTTAAGGACGGCAATCATATGTTATCTATAATGACTTCAGAAATAAGCGACGATAGCTCTGACTGATTCGGTCTTATATACCAAAGAGCTTGTTCCAAGCAAATGAAGTAAAAGATTTGAAATCAATCTCTTGAAAACACTTAGATCAAATGAAGTAATAGAACGGATAGTAAAACCGTTGATATGCTTATTGTCAGTGAATGACTGATAGGTTGTGACTTTCAATTCAACCATATTTCTGTACAATTATAATCCAGCAATTCATTGTAGATGAGGGTTTATTTAAGGTAAATCTCTAAAATAACAATGGATCGAAGTGCCTCCATTTTTATGGCCTTTTTAGTTCCTTTTTTATGTTTTTGATGTAAATCGATTTCATTCGGAAGGGATTTAAAAAAATCCAGAATTCAGGAATTTCCGGAAATTTAGGGAATTATCTGAAATTTAAATGAGAGGTGCGGGAAAACAGGAAAATAAGGAGTTTTGCTTGCTTTTTCGCAAAAAGCTACCGTTGCACTAACCATATTTTCTTAAAAATTAAATATTTCCGACGGGAAACAGAGAAATACACAGCCTGTTTAGAGAGCCAAAACATTATAAAAAGTGAATTTACGTTGTCCCCCTAACTTTCTAACGTATAAATGTTGTCGCGTCTCAACGGGAAGTGCTCTAAAACAGTGACAGAAGTTTGGAGTCAAGTTTCCGGAGCAGTATTTTGTTCTGCTTTGCCTGTTTTTCAAGCGTATCTCTCAAGCGATATGTTAAGAGCGCTCACCACTTGGCAAATTTTTAGCCTACATTTGTGGGCAAAAATATTCGTTTTTTGATGATTCCTCTGAACCAAAATCTTTTTTTTGAATAAGTACAGTCTTCGACATTTTAAATGTCTCACTGTCAAATTTTTCTGAGAATTTCATTGTGTCATTGCGAATTCACAATAACATTCTTTGAAAAAAATGACAGTGAGACATTTGAAATGTTAAAGCCTGTAAAACCATTAAAGCATGCAAAAATGCTTCTAAGGGAAAATTTTTCCTTTAAAAGTAACACATTTTTGCATGCTTTAATGGTTTTACTTTTTCAAAAAAAGATTTTGGTTCAGAGAAATCTTCAAAAAACGAATATTTTTGCGCACAAATGTAAGCTAAAAATTTGCCGAGGGGTGAGCGCTCTTAATTTAACATTGTCAAATGAAAGGTATTGACGAATAGGAATATTTCCGTTGTAGAAAAATCAGGTTAGTGAGAGAAAGCACGCAAAATAGCGTGTTTGCTCGTTTTGCCTGTCTTTCACTAGTTATTCAAGCGTATCTCTGTTTTGACTCAAAAATCGTGTGTGATATGTCAAATGACAGGAAACAAAAAATAATAATTTTTAAGAAAATCTGATTGGTTGATCAGTAGATATTGGCGAGAAAACTGCATATTTTCCTACTTTTCCTGTTTTCCCGCACCTCCCATGGCGGCAATCTTCCGTGTTCGTCGATGCAAGAATTTTTTTTATAATTTTTACTGAATTTTTAGAATTAAATTTGTAAAATTCCTGGAGATTCTTAAATTTAAGAGTTTTTCGGAACAAAAAGATTTGTCAAAAATTTTAACAATTAAAATTAAGAATTCAGCCTTGTGTTGAAAATGTTTTTGTCCAAGAAGGTAAATTGTTGACTTTTTAAAAATTTGCTGTCTTGAGAGATTAATATTGTTGGCTTCATAGCATAACGATCGAAGAAAAAAATATGAAAATTTATTTGATCATTGTTCTTGACCATATAATCGTATGAACGAACAGCATCCATCAGTCCATAAATAACATTTTTCTAAATACAAATTATCAGAAAGACATCAATGTAATAGACGATTGAAAATATCCGTCCGAGATATTGAAATTGATAAAACGAAAAAAATATTTTTTTTATTATTACGTCGATCTCATCAATAAACGATAATTATCATTCGACATGCAAAAATGTTTTTGACCTCAATTACATTTACCGTGCTAGCGATGATATGGCAATAGGTACTATAAGGAAAGGTACCTCGCCATTGTATAATACGAATTTTATTAGATTTATTATGTGAACGCAACCAAACCCTGCACTAACATGACTTTATTGGTCATTTAAATTTACCATTTTGTGTGACAAGCAAAAAAGAGACCGAGCAACGATTTTCGCTTCCACAAACAAATTTTTTTTTTTTAATTTTATAAATCTGAAAAATTTACAATGCGTAACAAAATATCAGCGAATCCAATCAACGGAAGTGAGTTCCGGTGTATTGTAGCTGATCATCATGTGGATGATGATGTGCTGATGATGATGATGAGTCTGAATGCAAAAATATTTATTGTGAAATAGGCAATTTTTATAGACAAAATTTCTATGCTATGAGCATGAGCAGGTGTCTCTCCATGGATATGATTTTTCGTTTTCGAGTCTGGTAAATTGAAGGCTAAACCGATATTTTTCCGGAGTTGTGTATTAATACCACGGAGGTTGTATTTTTGCGTGTGTGTAATTATACGAATGGACATGACGAGCAGTTAGACTAGAAAATGACTTTGTGTAAGTACAGCGAAGCGGGGAGGTGTATTTAGTGATAGTGAAAAAAAAAAACGAACATGTGACGCTGATGATGATGATGATGATAATTGGCGGAAAAGCAGAAGTTATTGACACCCAGTCCGCAGGTGTCAACGAACGGATCGCATGTAACGCGAAAATGTTAATTCATTGCAAACCAATAGATAATTGTCGCAGTTTTCTAGCCTTTGTAATCGATCGCATCGGCGGAACGGCAAAATAAAGCATTTTGTGTTGGCTATTGTGGACACACGGAATTTTCAAGGCAAATTTAACTTCCATCAAAGCCAATTAGCGAAGCTTAAAGTGACTTGACAAAAAAATGAAATTAATTTTGGGATAATATCACACTGATCAGTGTTCGGTTAGTCCATCTTGCATGTTAACTTTAGAATTCAGTAATTGAAATATTAAAAATCAAGCAACTCTTGGAATCGACGAATTAACTTTAGGAAAATTGGTTTTTTGTACGAAAAACGGGAATTCATAATTGACCACTTTCATGTCCTTTGAGTTACCTTGAAGCCGGCATTAAATCACTACTATCAGCTAGAAAAAGTTCGTTTAATGCCATAGCCACTAATTTCCTAACAACACCACAACAGAAATGTTTCTAAATGTTTCCCAAAAATATATTGTTGGAAAATAGAAGAAAATCCAGAAAAATGTAGGAAAATTGAGCGAAACTGATTTGAAATAGCGAATGGTTTTTGCCACTGTTTCGATCTGTGAGGCGTATTAAGTACGTCTTTCGACGTTTTGCATTAAAATGTTGTTCAAAAATACCACTTTCTCATCAGGCCATGGTGACAGTTTCAAGGAAATGACGAACCTCTAGGAAGAGTAAGTCATACTTTTGTACATGTACATCTCCAGCGAATCATAAACGAAATGTTATTTCATTTTTTGTTTGAAAATAAACTTCCAAAAAATGTCATCAACAAACATGCTATCACATGCGGGAATGTGGTGGGCTACCACTAAAGCTGGGTTTTAACCAACATAATACAAGTACAAGTGTTGTGCAAGAAATTGTTTTCCCAAAAATAGACCCTGGTTTACGGCTCATGGAACTTTTAAAATCAGAAATTCACTCTCTTAGGTTCAAAGTTCAATGTAATTATGACTAGAGGGGTCTGGAACAGTGTCTACTTCAAAAACAGGTTTCATTGTAATTTAATTCAATTTTGTAATTTTGCCTCAGGCTCTGACCTAGGGAAGGTCCACAAAATTGTATACGACCAATTTGAAAACCTATAAAAACTCAACAATGTAAATTCACCGAAAGATATTTGCTGCTGTGCAACAAGATTTTCTTTCAGTCATAAAGTTTCCACACAATCATCTTAATAGTAGGTTACATTGGATGCTGCTGTAATTCATTGCATGAAGTAACAATCTTATGATATAAACATAGCAATGAGTTTGAGAGTATCAAAAAAAAAATTCCGATGTTAATATGACTTGCATCCAATGCATTCTGGGTTACTACCTACCGTATGCAAGTAGAATTTCACATAGAAATTCACGAAAAATATACTGAACTAAACTACATGTAATGGATCATTTTCTTAGAGGACATGTTGATGTGTAATGTTCAACTTCCGCATGGGCAGGCAGTAATGTTACAAATTCTACCATTTATAACAATATTGATTAATTGGTGCAAACTTGCAAATTTTCGAAAACTTAAAGGGAAGTTCGAATTTAAAATGTTCGCGGTGAATTGTGCTGCTATTACAAGAAATTTGTCCCATGACTAACGAAATTTATACCCAACAGACATTGTAGTCACTGAAATATGTACCTTGTATCCTGTGAAAAACTTTATTGGTTTCAAACAAATTTACCGGATACGTTTTTGCGTTCATTTCAGAGTATCTGTAACAGGGCCTATTATTTGGGAATTAATTCCCAAAATTCCCAAATATTTCCAAATATTCCCAAAATTCCCAAATATTCCAAAAATCGATTCCCAAATAATAGGCCCTGGTAACGCTATGTTGTTAGCAGATTTTATATGAGGATCGGACATAGAGGTAGACTACCTAGAGGGATTATGACCCGAAATTCATTGAAAATTTTTATCACACACACCACTAATGTGTGACGTTATGAGTCCCTTTACTTTTGACATTAAGAGTCCCTGTTGACTGTCTGTACACGAAGCAGTCACAAACACATTTAAATATATGATTTTTCGTTTTAATTTGTCAGATGAAAATTTCTGTTATTTTGAACGTAAGAAACGTTCTCTGAATGTTCATCCGTCTAGTCTTCTGTATCTCTTATTAATCGAAATCATGAAATGAATTTTCGTTGTTTTCGACATGAATGAAGTCATAAATAACCATCACAATTCTCACGTCACCTCGGATTTTCTTAATGAATGAATTTCTGTAGTCAGATTTTTAAATTTTTCCAATTTTGCGAAGGATTATATTGAAATACCCGATAGGTTAATGATATGAGTGAGAATAGGATTTACGGCATGAAATAGTTATTTGTGTATCTGTTTTGGACGATTGTTTTTAGGCAATTTCGCGAGTTGTGCCTAAAATCAATCGTCCGAAACAGATACACAAAAAAATTTTCATTTAAGGGGTCGAAAACCCGAGAAAAATCTCGGAACTCCCTCATTTTCGGCCCCGACACATGAAAAAGACATGAAATGACGTGTTACTAAGAACTTACAAACTTATTAGCAATGTATTGAACGTCAACGAAGGTATGGTCGAATGTCAAACTTTGTATGGAGCGGAGGACATAGCGATTTCATATAAGCAAACTCACCTCTCATGTCATCCGGTTTGTATGAACAGACCATACCTGGCTTATACTTTCATTGCTTATTAGCCTATTCAAAATAACATATCACATTTACGGCGAGTGAATCAACCGAATTGGTAGTCTATGTACATGCTATTCCCTCGGCTATTCCCTAAATCTTATTAAATAAAGTTCATGTTAAGTGAAATGTGATAGAAACATGTATCGAAAGAAACAGGAAAATTAAACAAAAAATATCACTGTCGAGCCATCTCTAGACATAATGGTGAAATAATCAACAGATATTTTTCATCTGTTTTGTACTGTTGATTTTAGACAATTTCGCAAAAATGGTGATAGAATATCTCTCAATTATGGCTGAATCATGGATCAAGGCTGTAAACTTTTGCGAGGTCACACCACAGTTGATGATAAAATGGCGTCACCGTGAAAAGGTGGTGATTTTCTCTAAATGTAAAATCGTATGATAAAGCGTATCTAATAAAATGGCGATCTGTGTGTCCTCAAAGTTTCAGCATTGGGCTGGATGGCATTAACTGACATTGGCCAGAAACGTGTGGTATTTGTGATAGTTTGTTTGTGAAAATAGTAATTCTTTCGGAATAAGATTTTTAATCTTCGCTAAAAATCGAGGAAAATGTATTCAGGGACAGTCCCATTTATAATTTTCAATTTGTAGCGAAAATTAAAAATCTATTTCCGAAAGAATTACTTTTTTCACAAACAGACTAAACAATATTATAGGAAACGTTGGTTGGCTTGTAGAGGCGCCACAACTTTTTCCAGTACACACGCGGAATTCTGAAAACTGACATATTTTCTGTTTTTGTGTTTTACAGGAGTTCTTGATTTCTTTCTTTAAAAATACATGCAAAAATCACAAAACACTGAAAAAACACAAAACTGAAAATGTGTCAGTTTTCAGAATTCCGCGAGTTTACTCCATTCTTTGCGCTCTATTTTCAGGTGAAATAACTTCACTCTGGTACATTGCCAGCGAAAAAATAGATCTCTGACATCAGTAATTTTATGACGAAATGTAATAGAAATTCACGAAAATCTATTACATTTAAGCTTCAGTTTCCAAACATCATTTCCCTATCGACTGTTTAAGTTGAGGATAAAGACTAGATGAACCGGGTGGACAATGTCATCATTTGCATACACAAATAGTTTCTGCAGAACGGATTTTATATTGCACCACTTTTGAAATATTTTTGAGTGCACCCGGAACATCTAGTCTTTTTCTCTTAAACAGTCTATTGGGGATTGAACGATGATACTGTTGCAAAGAGATTTCCGTCAATAATTTGATTGTCTTGAAATCACAGTTTTGTGATACTTTAGTTCGAACACGATTTACGAACAAGCTACGAGAAATAAATTGAAACGCACATTAATTTGGTCTTAGAATTGTTCAATGGGACTACCAATGCTTTATACTGCCTTGCGATACCAGGAGGCAAAGCATGTCGGTTTGTAAAGATACTACCAATTTCAAGAAATAATTAAGTCAATGTACGCATCACAAAGATATTATAGAGACAATTTCAATTTCAGCTAGGAGATAATTTAAGGAATTCCAAACGCCCTAGATAAGGCAAAGGAGCGTTTTACTGTCTCGTCTGTGCTTTCCCTAATAAATTAAAGGAAAGGAGCAGCTGTTTTGGTTATTGAATGAATGTGTCCAAATTCCGTTGCCAAATTGCAACGTATGCAACGTAAAAAATGCAGCCTTAAAATGGCCCCACGAAAGAAAGTGAAATTCAAGATTGAAATCGAAAGAAAGATCGATTTTAACGGTCAACTAATCCACATTACCATGGGCAAACAGATATTTTGGGATTTGAACGGTTAAATAATTTTTTTTTAATGCTAAGAAAACTACTGAAGAACGGATTCGCAATAGTGAGGTTTGAACCGGTGATCTTGCCAATTGGCAAAATGTATTTCAATTACAATTTTTAATCCCATGAGGAAATAGTTTATTCGTAACAACGGCAGTGGTAAGATGGTCGACTGAGTCGTTTCGTTTTTTTATAGTGAAATAAAAGTAGGAACGGGTTCGAAGTATTTTCTTTTATTCCAAGGCAAATAACATTTTGATCTGACATTTCAGCGCATAGTAAATATTCAAACGTCAAAAGATAGAACTCAAAAGATTCCTCTAGGGAGGTATTTATCATTTGAGGCATGGGAGATAATCATTTGTATTTTGATAATTATCAAAACAGTGATAGCTATAGCTATAGCTCTGTTTGTTCGTCTGGAGTGTGTTTCTTTGATAAGCCTAATGGCACATCGTTTGTTTCTAGCTCAGCCCGTCGTACCTTCCGACATTCTTTGTTTGTTTGTGCTGTTTTTTCGCTTAAACCGTTGGTGTTAGAGATCGAGAATTACGTATGTACGAATAGTCCGTTGCCAAAGCTGCAACGTTAAAAAGATCGTTTGTGAATCGATAAATGAAAACAAATCGTTACAATAGACTATGCCAAAATGACTTTTTTTCTCAATTTTTTTGCATAAAGTAGCTTAAAATTGAAAATAAAGATACCCGTGTCTCCTCTTTTGACGAAAAAACTTGAAACCGGAAAGATTTTTCACTTTATAAATTCCTGAAATATGTGATTTGCGCCATTTTCCACCCAAATACCACATAAGGTCTTAAGTTTGCCACTTTACAATTACAGTAGTATTGTTCACTCAGTTCACCCAGTTTCGACTGATTCACAGAATTTTGTTTTGATGAAATGTCAAATCGCCACAGTAAATTATTAATCTCAAACAAGTTTGTGTCGAAAATTTGTAGTATTTCGCGTAAAACTTAGTGATTCAGTTTAAATTTCATCCAGAAAATAGTTCCGAGTGTGCTTTTTCTATTGTCTTAAACAGAATTCAGGACAAATCTTCCGAAATAATTTTAAAGACAAATTAATTTGGTCAAACATTGTGGGTGTTGTGAAAATCTCATTTTTAAAAGCAATTTGGTGTCGATTATGCAATTCAGTGTTCAATTCCTTAAGTTTATGTGCCTAGAAATTTCCTGCAAAACGTTTCATGCTAATTCAGTCGGTAAAATGTGAAGAAAACATGCAAAAATATGTTGCCATTCAGATAAACAAAAATTATTGACATGTCTGTTGTGAAGTTAGTTGTAAGTGACACCGCAAAACTGAAATTATTTTGACCGTTAATTTAAGAAACGATTTTTTGGCGGAAATGCTCTTATTTGAATGTGTGCATGTTTCCGGTAAAATAAAATAGTGATAAAGTCACCACTATTGAGGACCTTTAAAATGGCATCATTGGTTAAGGTTGATTGGCATAGTCTATTGCGGTATTATCGATAGTTTTGAACGTTTCCCATTTATATTTTCGCTGCTACTGCAGTGTTCAGAATTTGAATCAGATTTTTTCCCTTCATTATCAAGTGGACAAGGCCATATCAATGACTTTCATTAAAATTGTACACTTTTATTGGAAATGCAAGCAAAGTAAACCTGTATTCAGGGACTATTTTAAGAAATCAGTTTCTCAAGTGATTTTCAAAATTTCTAAAATAAAACATTTTTCTGTAACTAGAGAATGCCAATTTTCGTAATTTTCGTTAAATTTTTTTACGATTTTTACCGAAAACTTTACGACAAATGAAAAACTGAATAAAACGGAGATTTGAAGGGACAACAGAAAGGGAAATAATTGAAATAGGAAAAGCTCTAATGGTGATTGCGAAAAAAAGTCGGGTTTTCCAAAGTTTTCATCAATCGGGCATCAATCGTCTGTAGATTAGCAACGCGGACTACAGTATTAAACATTATTTTTTTAAATCGTATCTTTGCATTATAACTCTAAGCCTTTTATCAACGCACTGTCTAGCGACAGTGCTTTGCTTTTATACAACGTGTGTACCAACTAACCATCCGAAAATCAGGGATTTTTGATTTAATTGGACAAAAATTAATAATCAACAAAAGATGATCAAATTTAGGGGGTTGATGATCAATGCTGATTTTTTTGATATTCAAATGTTATGATCGAAGAATAAATGATTTGAGTACATCGATATAATTTAGGTTAGATAAGCAAAAGCAAAGAACGTTTGTGCGGAAAGAATATGAATGTATGTGTAACGTAACTTAAGTTCTAAGAAAGCGCGCGGAACAAAACCATACGCATATTTGATGTCCCTTCGCTTTATTTTGTGTCGGTGTGTGTGTGATATATTTCAGAATTTTCTCACGCTTTTTTCTTCGATTATAAACTTGATTCGATTTTAATTTTTGAACCCTGCCAAAAATAAGCTAAATTTATCTTTTTCGATCATATTTCCAAATTTTACGGTTTCTTCGGTATTAAGGAAATTTTTCATTCCCTACTATACCTGTAACACCCGTATATGAAACATAAATAAAAGAATTCCAAGTATATCATTGGAAAGCTGAGAGGGATTCTTTTGAAAAACAGCCTACCGAAATCGGACGCATTTTCTATTGGAATTTTTTATATGTGAATAGAAAGGACTTCGACCCTAGAAGCCAAAACCACTTTCAAAAAAATTCTTCGAAGTTTGTGTGGCTGGTCAAAGGTGAGCAAAAACCGAAAAATTGCAATTTTCTTACAAAAATTGCTCCAGTTACACGAGCCGTACAGGGTCGTGTGGGGTGTCATTAGAAAGGTAATCACACGTACTATTGAGCCGAATAGGGTCTTATTGGGTTTAAAATTCATCCACACTGAAATATGTGCAGATAAAGTTTTTAACCGAAGACGTACACTGTTCTTACTGAAATTTCTCGAGGTACACAAAATGTACATGGTCGTGTGGGGTATCATTTGAAAGGTAATTTTATGTGCTTTTGAGCCAAATAGAGACTAATGTGGTTTGGATGCATCTATGATGAAATATGGACACTTAAACATTTCAACTTCTTTTTCATCGCATATGTGTCCAAACCACATAAAACTCTATTTGGCTCAAAAGCACATAAAATTACCTTTCAAATGATACCCCACACGACCATGTACATTTTGTGAACCTCGAGAAATTTCAGTAAGAACAGTGTACGTCTTCGGTTAAAAACTTTATCTGCATATATTTCAGTGTGGATGAATTTTAAACCCAATAAGACCCTATTCGGCTCAATAGTACGTGTGATTACCTTTCTAATGACACCCCACACGACCCTGTACGGCTCGTGTAACTGGAGCAATTTTTGTAAGAAAATTGCAATTTTTCGGTTTTTGCTCACCTTTGACCAGCCACACAAACTTCGAAGAATTTTTTTGAAAGTGGTTTTGGCCACTAGGGTCGAAGTCCTTTCTAGGCACATATAAAAAATTCCAATAGAAAATGCGTCCGATTTCGGTAGGCTGTTTTTCAAAAGAATCCCTCTGAAGTAAATTGTGAAAATTAGTTTCACTATCTTAATTTGGTTGGATCGGATTGGATAGAAGTATCATTCAAAGTACACTGAAAAATCAATCAATTTTGATCGTTTTCATGTTTCCTAATCGACGATACGTAAATTGTCATCTTTTTTCATCCGAAACCGAAATCTCAGGATTTTGCAGAAATATTGAACCTGATTTTGGCTGGTTTCAGTGCAACAAAATTTAAAAATAAATAAGCGGATTTCTCTCAACGATTTTGTTAAGTCCTAATTCTTAATAAATTAGCTATGCAGGAAGAACGGTAATCAGAATCAGCTTAGTGTGTTGGGAAATTAATTTGCAAAAAAAAATTAAATTTAAATTTAAAATTTTAAGTTTTCAAGAAACTCTATGTGTCGAAGGGAAAATTTTTCGATCGTTTGTGCTCTTTCAATTCAACGATGAATTGAGCTAGAAAATATCCCTTAATTTTTGAGCACATCTAACAAAATTTACCTCTACTGTATCATGTTATCCAATTGATGTTATTGAAGTTATCCATTTATACAGATAGTGGCAACGAAACGACAAAATCCTATTTTTTTCGTCGGTGCGCAATTTAATCCTCCGAACACTCCGAATAAAAAAATCGACAAAATTTTCACAAACTTTCCCTTTACGAAGCTCAACACTTTCACAGTAAAATTAAATTTCTTTATCGTCTCCCCTATCTTGATTAATCGTTTTTCTTTTCGTTTTTTTTTTCTTCCTTCGTAAATCACTTCACCAACAGTGTCCCAGCATAGAACCGAAATATTCAATTGAATTGTTTCGCAACCGATCTCATCAAAATCTCGTCGAAAACTGATTTTTCTAAAAAAAATTAAAATTTTATTCAGAACATAGATCAACTGGCGATATACAATTTTTACCATCTCTTCTATTTTACATAATGCTAACAGAATATATCAGTAATGCGTTACAATAATTAATTGACTTAAAATACATTTTAGTGAAACACATACACGCATGCACACATCTATATACCTTTATTGCATACCTGAAGAGTTAATGTGGATTAGCCAGCAACATTATATGAACAACACGGTGGACATCATTTTACAACACTGTATTGTTGTTGTTGCTGTTGTTTTTTATCAGTTAAAATTGTACACAGAAAATATTTCTAATCGAATTCATACAGAGAATCATTTGCTCAGAATAATTCATTTTTTTTGCATCAATCGAAGAATGGTCTAGAAAAATGATCACCAGCAAGGGGGACCGCTGTATAATACGCTTTATGGTATATTGTACGGTCATGAGCGTTCCGCTTCCGTGCAAATCATGTAAATTTTTGTGATATATCATTAGGAATGTGTCTGATTGTATATCCATAATGTGTAATTAATTGTACGTTTCACTGCGGTATCATTACGAATATCGCGGGATAACGAATTAGAAATTTCATATTATACTTTCCCCCACTGGACTTCGAAATGTAATGCATACATTGTATTGATGCGTTTACCCAAGGTTCATGAGAGAACAGCCATGACACCTCTCTGTGTTGATCACAAAGGTTGTGACACCAAAATATGAACGTGTTGAATGTGTTAAGTTTTTGGTATTCCATGCACCATTTCTCTGTTAGCCACTTTTTACGTAATTGAGTCCTACGAATCCTCGTTTCCCATACGAAATCCCTCCCAAATACTCGGTTTGACAATTTTCCGAGTATTTTAGGTCAGTCACACGCCACATACTCGGTTCGTCAAGTTTACACCTATTTTGCATCAGTCACACAACACATACTCGGTTCGACAATTTTCCGACTATTTTGGCTCAGTCACACACCAAATATTCAGTTCGACAATTTTATATGTATTTTGGTTCAGTCACGTTCCATATACTCGGTTCGACAAGTTTCCGTGTTATATTGGCTCAGTCGCGTCACAAATACTCCGTTCGACAATTTTCCGTGCATTTTGGCTCAGTTACAGCCCAAAAACTCGGTTCGACAAGTGTCCTTGTATTTTGGCTTAGTCATCCGTCAATTACTCGGTTCGCCAAGTTTCCAAGTATTTTGGCTATGTCACATACCAAACATTCAATTCGACAATGTTATTCGAATTTTGGCTCAGTCCCGGCCATATACTCGGAGCGACAACTTTCCATGTATTTTGGCCCAGGCAGAGCCTTAGACGAATTTGTGTGAGGTCATGGCTCATTTACCAACCAATACTCGGTTCGAAAATTTTCATTTTGGCTCAGTCACGGCCATAAACTCGGTTCGGTAAACTTTCATGTATTTTGGCTCAGTCAAGCGCTTGCTTTAGAACACCGACAATTTTGCATGTATTTTGGCTCAGTCACACGGCATAATATGCTTGGCTCGACTATTTGCCGTGGTCATCATTTTTAACGAAAGTTTTATTTTGCTCAGTGTTCGAACATATCGTGTCTGACGAATTACATCAAATTTGTCAATTCTGATCGAAATTTCAACCCAATCTTCCATATATGCACACAGAATAAAATAATTTTCGTTTGAAAAACGGAAGTTCTTTTGTGTTGATTTTCCGGATATTCAAAGTAGAGAGCAAAAAATTTTTTATTCGAATGATCATGGGTCGATGATTTTCATGTGTAGGTATTCATATAGTTAGAAATAGGTATATTGTGTGTGTGAAATATTCCAAATTTTATGTGGAAAAACAATTGTCATTAGAGCGCATTGAACGTGGAGTTCGTGTACAGGCATTCTTGTGAATATCGTAATTTGATGAGTGAAATTAAAATTGTTTTCATTTTTTTCAGCTTTATACGAAATGAGTTTTACCATTAATTTTTGACCGATTCGCATTAGATGGAAAATTGGTTGCGTTTATAACGGCCTGACCACATCGTTTCGGTTTTATTGGATTTTTCATTGACGATTTTTTGTTGTTGTTGTTCGCATTGTTAACGTTTGTCCCAAATATTTTTAAAAGCATTTTGATGTATGTAAAATAGGAGGCATATGGTATGGGAATTCAATTTCAATTTTTTTTTTCATGATGAGCGTAATATGCAAATAACCTCGCCTTTTCTTTGGTGACAAAAAAGAGTTCATCAGAGGTAATTGATTGTGTCATCGGAAGGTTTATGACTGCGTGCTTAATTAAATTCTGATTTGAATTGGGAAAGTCACATTTGGAATAATGAAATAAATTGTGAAATTTATGAGAGCATGGCGTGGCGTCAAAGAATTAGTGCACAAGAAAAGGCAAAAGGTGACGCAAGTACCCATCTCTGTTCACTTAATTGTCATTGAATTCCAGTGACTTGTATATGTTCACTCATACGCAAAGGGGTACAGATACAGATCTCGTTCTTCAGTAATGAGTATCACACGGACAGAGAGTAATTTTTTTTGAATTTCGACTAAGCAAGATCGGCACTTACATATTTTTGATCTTCCATACTTGTCTGGTGGTAAGCGGCCAAAAGTGGAAAAATGAGGTTTCGTAAGGTCACAGCTCTCATCAAAGTTCACCGAGGTTCCATTGATTCTAAGAAATTTTCCGGAGGTCATATTTTCGGTCGTTTATCATTAAATTTTTTAAAAGTAATATTTTCCGCGGGAGTGCTTGACCTAAGCTTTTCAACGAACCCATACACGCCCGTGTCCTCGCCACCTTACGTAAATGAAATCCGGACTGCAAAACCCCATTTTTCGACTTATGACCGCTTAGGTATGGAAGATCAAAAATATCTGAGACCGGTTTTGGGATCTAGGCCTAACGAGACACATATAAAAAAGCGCCGATTTCGGTCAGTCGAAATTCAAAAGAATCACTCAGATCATTTTTACGAGTTTCACTTCCTAAGAGATGGAGCTGATGCTGAACTTTGTGATAAAATGGCGCCAAACGTCATTAAGTTTTTCTCCATTTCTGATGCAAATATCCGAACTTTCATAGCGCTTTGCGCAAAGTTCTATATGAGGAGGCTACGTTATCGGAAAATCCACGAAACTTTGCTGGAGTTTTTCCAATCCCACGTAAATTTCGTTACATGCTCAGACGCAAGTCAAAAATCTTTAAACTTTGCTGGAATTTTCCCACAAAATTGTAGCGCCATTTATTGAAATTTCGTACTGGAAAACCATTCAGAGCTACCGATAGCAGCCATGTTATTTTTTGCGATAGTGAAATAATGGTGATCGGCGTAGCCTTCTCACGCACAACCTTGGCTTTGCGGTTGGATGAAGAATTTATCCCGTCACTTATAGACTATACTAATGGGCAAACCATCACTTTTCTCTGATTTTAACGTAATAGTTTGAATTTGTAAAGTTGCACAAGTCATGCAATTCACGCCGTAAGTGCGGTCGAAATTCAAAATGGAAAGTGCGGAGGTCTTTCTAACGTAGCGTCATTTTCATACAAGGAAGCGTTGAAATGTACTTTTCGGTTCACTTTTTCAACGAATCGTTCACTTAAAATTCAAATTTTAGGCACACTTACGGCGTGAATTTGTATCGGTAATGTTGCTCATATGGTAACACTAATGACCAGATACAACAACATGACGGACTATAAAATTTGGGTTTACTGCTTTCGCAATCTCTGTTATACGAGGAGCTTCGTCAAAAATTTCTCTGTTAAATGTTGGAGAAATGATAAGTTGGTACGTCTGTGGCGAGATAGAAGAAACATGTGAATGACAGTTGGCTCATATGGGAGAGATTGTATACAAATTCTCTCACATTCTCTCCCATAGAAGTCAACTGTCATTCACATGTAGGAGTACCAACTTATTATTTCTCTGGTTGAATAATAGTTTTATTAGTCTACTATTTCCTAGCCGACTATAACAGTAAAAATGTAGCTTCGTTGAAAATGTTTATTGGATAGACGCAGAGAGATGATGATATGCCGAAATATTATCACCTCTCCTCTGGCGAGACGACCGCATGACAAATTTCAGCCAATCTGATTGCAGAGTGCTGAATTTAGCAGGGAAATTGATATGCGATACTATTATGACGTAAAAGTCCTTTTTTGTTCGAACTTGCGGGAAGTATCAAATTAAAGAGAATTTTTTTTGTGCAAACGTTTGACAGTTTCCGCAAGTTTTTCGTTGAAATCAAATTTTTCCTTCAAAACACTTCACCGTCATAACAGTCTATTGACATGTGAAATGACAGTTATACCTGTCACCTCTACACCTGTTCACTTTTAGTTACATAAATTGATAACATTTGTCGCTGTCGTCATTTATTATTTCTTTGAGTTGAACACATCTTTGCGGTTAGTCTTAAGTCAGCACTCGAGTGAATCAGATCGTTTTTTTAAAACCATAGTCCAGCATTGTGATATAAGTCTAATTGAACGCTAACGAATTTAATTCAAATTTAAAGTTCGCTATCAGAAAGCCAAAACTGCAGTAGAAAATGTATTGTAACGGAAACAATTTACGTGGACTACCCCAATACGATGAAAACGCCATTCAAGCCTGGAAAAATGCACAGTTTCAAACGCTGAGGAAGTCTCTTATGGCCTATTTGCCTCGCGTTGCGCCCAATCAAAAGGTAGCTTATGAAAACGATGATCTGTTACGGAGTCTGTCTACCGACAAACTTGTGCGTTATGCCAATCACATTAAGGAAGAACACAACGTCCGTCAAACACAATTTCGAGGAGACTGTCATCACGGAGAACTTACCATTGCAGTCATGCCGATGGGCGTCAATTTATACTTACGTTTTGCTGGCGACCAAGCGGCGTCATCATCACAGGAACCTGTGGAAGGCAACTGCAACTTTTACAAAGAACCTGGAAAGGTACATATTACATCATCGTTCATTATGAATGGCGTCTGTGTGAAGTTCCTTGGTTGGATTGATCTGGTAACATTGGAAGGGATGGGCCGACTGGAATTTGATGAAATCAATGCAGTGAAAGAGTATGGTAAACTATTCGCAACAGTGGGCGCCCAGCTTCCTACGAACATTCATAACTTCACGTGACGTTATATTCTAATCCAGTTCGATAAGTTTTGTTATGACTATACTGTCCAGCTTGTTGTTTTTTTTTTGTACTATTTAGAGTTACTGTAGCTACACGCGATGCGATGGAGATCTAATTCAAATTTTTCTTTTGTTCTTCTGTCAAAGTTGACAGTAAAACAAATGAAAATTTTGAATTAGTTCGCCTCCGCGTCGCTGTGTGCAGCATCAGAAGGAGATTTTTTAAGCCACGTTGAAATGGATCTAAGCAACGCACTTCAAGAACAGGCAAAGGAACAGATTTTATTAACTGTCATTTGGCCTCTTATTTTGAATGAAATGTGACGCAGTGATTTCTACCAACATAAAACCCTAAATTTTAGACTACTGCGTCGTGGAGGCATTTTTTTTTAAATTATGATCTTTTGCATGTTTAATGGAGTGCGTTGGTCTTAGGAAACAAAACAAACATTTTTATTAGAAAAATCAAAAATTTATTTTACGAAACTCAGTCTATTACTATTATAACACACCCTTTCACCGCATCGTCTCATTAACATCATCGGCAATTATCAACTTTGCGATTTCGTATGGGGTCGCACAATCTTCGGATGGAATCGGTTCCGTTGCCAATATGGCGAATCCGACTCTCGTCTGACATCCTTGTATAAACTGACAATATCCTCAGCTGCCTTTTCAGCCAACATCAGCACCGGTGCGTTGATGTTAGCATTGGTAACTTCGGGCATGACCGAAGCGTCGACTACTCTCAAATTAGACACACCTCGCACCCTGTTGGATATTCTTTGAATTTATCTTGATCCAAAGATGTTAATCGACCATTTTACCTGAACTGGGTGTCGACGACCGATGTGGCAGAGTCGCCAGAATCAGGTCCCATGCTACACGTTCCAACCATGTGTACGCTGGCCATAACATCCTGGTGCAATTTACATGTCCAATAATCATCCGACAAAAATGCATAGCCTTGACACGCTGGATCCGGTGCGGCGATGTACGTCAAATTTATGCTTTTAAAAGCATCAGTGTCGACGATTTTAAAAATGAATTTCACCGCTAGAATAGTAGAATGGGAAGCATTCAACAGATGGCCGCAAAGGGTTGGTTAATCAATTTACCTTCCAACAGAGCGTCGACATCCTCGGGATCAGTTAAAAATCTGTAATCAATCAACGCTAGTTGCTGGTCGTCTCGAACTCCTGCTCTGTATTTTTCCGCATCCAAAGTGACGGATCCCTTGCTTTGCGGTCGTCCGACAAATGTGTAAAAATTCAGTATTTCTGTTCCGTCCACACTCGGTAGGGCATGAATGGCAATCCAAATGTTAGGCCAGCCCGGTCTAGCCTTCGACGAGGCAATGAGACACTGAGCTTCCGTATTTTTGGTCAGCACTCCATCCCCGTCATTGTGGAATTCTTCGGTAATTTTATCGATCTGCGACGAATCGACTTTGAGAAATACGGACGAGTCATTCACAGCGAAGCCTGGCAGAACGAACAGTGGATGTTCACCCAAATTCTTACCAACCGCTTCCAACGGAACTTTGATTGGGATCTTCAAAGAATTTTGAATTGAGAAATTTTACCCGAAAAATCGGAACGAAATTTATACTTCCGCTGCATTCAAGACGCTAACGGGACCGATTCCCGATTTCATTAACAGCAAAGGCGAACCGTATGTACCAGCACTCAAAATGATTTCTTTGGATGCATGAGCAATTTGCGGAATTCCGTGGCGCTTATACGCGACTCCGTAAGCTCTCTTATCCTCGTCCAGTAAAATCTGTAAAATGAATTCGTTTGAGAGATATTCATGGGCAGCCAGGCATTAAACGGCGCACCTCTGAAACGTTTGCATATCGAATGACTGTCAGATTGCTTCTTGACCCTTCATGGACCTTGATGTATTCAATGTACGAACTGGATCGTTTACCATTTCGCACGGCCAAATTGAGTGGCGCAAAACCTGTAGACGGACCATAAGAGCTTCGGATTAATGTTACTGAAAAACCCCTGCCGATAATCTAGATCTCAACTAATTTAAGGATTGAAGAAACTTCCCAGTAGATCTGGCTCTGCCACCTCTACCCCTAAACACAATCTTCAAATTTTCACTCCCAAAAGTAAGAATTGTGATCTCAAGCGATACTTTAACGCTACTTCAGTCTTACTTTCTCTTTGGTAACCGTTTGGATCGCCCACTGAGTAGCCGAGTTCATTTCCAGCGTCAAACCACAGATCAAGAATCGGAACATCATCGTTGGAGTTTACCATGATCGGTCCATCTTTTCCATAAAACTCTACGAGTTTAATGACAGCGTAAGTAGTTAAATGGTCTAAGCACAGCACTGCTTCTAGCATGAACATAGAAAATATTCGGAGGCAGATGAAATCACAGTAGGCGCTGCGTTTCTTTTGTTAGACAACTTGCTATCGTTGTATGAGTCAAAACATACAATACAAACAATCTTTGGCTGTAGCTTTATCACTAAAGCCTACAAATTTGACACCTGTCAAGTTAGTGTTCATGCTAGGAGCAGTTCTGTGGTCTATGCCACAAACAATCCAATTACCGTCACTCTCGGTCCCGAACTTTTCGCCGACGAAAGTTTCCATTTTTCTAAAATACTTCAGAACATTGGAATAGCTGAAACTATCATCATTCAATAGAGCCGCCCAGTTATCGTAGTCTTGTGGATTGCCACGCGAGTGTATCATGTCGTTGTGCGAACCCGATCCACCAAGCATCTTTCCCGTTTTTGACTTTGCAATCTACAGCCAGAAAAGAAAGTTTCAGCGAGACTCCCACTTGTAATCAGGCAATTGTTACCCCATCAGAAGACAAGGATGCATTAGTCTGCGGTATCGAATTGAAAAAGTAATTGATTGATGCATCCTGGCCAATGGCTCCTATAAAATATGGAACTGATGTTCCTGGAGGAGGTGAGCCGCCAGCCTCTAACAGTAGAACGTTAAAGTGATCTGATAACCGTCCAGCTAATACACAACCAGCTGATCCTCCGCCAACTATTTAATTAAAAATTCCATTTTATTTGATATATAAGCTCGATGATCCATTCAATTATTGAAACTGGAGTCGTTCTACGACTTGATTATCGTTCCTAACCGATATTGACGAGCACTTTTGCACTGATCCTTAACTTCTCCGAATTGAATTGTCCCAAGTCTACTTACCCACTATAAAATCGTAAAATTTGATCTTAGGAACATTAAATTGACTTTCCAATTCAAAAATTGTGTTTTTGTAATCCGCTTCGCGATATGTTTCTGCATAGAACTGTAGCATCAAGGGAATTGATCCCAGCAGGAAGTTGGCGATGTTCATACCGGCTCAGAATTTATACTAATGGGAACCACATAAATTGGTCAGCTAATTCAATAGCGCTTTCGATTATTGAATGACTAAACAGCAACCATTGATTTGACTTTTATTGACTTGCCGGGACTCGCCGTGACTCTTCGGGACATTCCGCGACTGTCCGGTACTTTTGTGACGTGACTTTACCTGACTTTTTGACTATCCGGATAATTCTGTTACTTTTCTCGACTTTCCATGACTTTCCGGAAATTGGTTCCCCCTCCTTGAAAGCATTCTATTTTGTAATTAAAACTTGAGAGAGATCACTAAAGTCTCAATAAATCACATAAAGTAACGAAAACTCACGGAAAGTGGTGGTGGGAAGTGGCTTCACAGAAAGTCACGAAGAGTCAAGAAAAATTCACGGAGTCATGAATATTCGGCGATATCCGGAAAATCACGGATATATTCAGAAAGTCAGTGAAGCCAAAAAAAAGTCACGGAAAGTCAAAGTCTTCGCTGTTTTTCGAAGTCCAATTGGCTTTCAATACATTATTTCGATCTTCACAAAAGTAAGATTCGCTTCGCTTATCACATCGACCTTAAAATGCTAGACCAAGACAAATGAAATATTAGAAAAGTAAACCAGAATTTCAATTAATTCAACGAAGCGCGTTGATTCGATTTAAAAAAAAATCGTTATGTCTGAGAGGCGAAATTTCTACACGGTAAATATCGTCAGGAACAACGCACTGCGTTGTCAGGAACGATATTATTGTCCAAAAAACGATAACATCGTCCTGGATGAAAATATCCGCTGGACGATCATTTTATGTAAGATTTAATTGTTCTTTTGGACGATATTATCGTCATTATATGATAATTTTTGGGACGACAATATCGATACTTTATAAACTATATTATCATTCAAATCTATATTATCATCCAGTACAGTTATTCTGCTGACAGTTAGGGAAGAACAAAGTCTTTAGTAATTAAGAACGTCAATAATAGAACATTGATTTATCGAAAAATTGTTAACCTCATGATGAATGCTTATTTTCAAAAAAAAAATAAAGTTTTCTTGCACAAAGCAAAGTACGTTGCACAAAGCAACCCACTAGATCCCTTGACTGACAATTTTCTCAATATATTTTTGATCAATTTCTTTGTATTTAACACAAAAGCCTACTTATTCCAGCTTGTTTCAGTCATAAAAAATTGTCAAATTTTGAACAATAAAAGATATCAATGACTTTACGCAAATGGCAATAAAATTTAACAAAAAATTCTTTGGAAACCGTCGAATATAAGAAGGGCTGGTAATAAATGAACGTTGTTAGTTTTCGGTTGACCGTAAAAAATAACTCAGTTTACCAATATTTTCGGTAAATTGGTACCAATTTCGACTTTGTAATGGTTACTGATTTAAAATATGTGTAAAAGGAGAAATTTATTGGTAGACCGGGAAAAAAGAATTCCTCGAATATAAATTCCCATATAAGAAGTAGTGATTTTTGACCACTTTTTGAGTTTTTTTTTCAGCAAGATTTTCAATCAACCGTAAATAATAAATAAAATATGACTTGTGAGAACGTCCCACTAGTCTATTATTTTTTTGATTGCCTTTTTGTTAAATCAGAGTAGATGCGAGATTTGTGAATGTGGAACGAGAACTCGTTCACAAAATAGAAAAATGCGATAGATGTTCTTTTGAACAAAAAAGGAAGTCCCCGATACTTACTACATTCACAAAACCATCAATCGCGAAAAAATATCACGACTTGGGTGAATTACGGCCCTCGCTTCGCTCTGGCAAACTTCGCACTCGTGGAACTAATTTACAATAGATTGCTGCTATAAAGACAGCTGTGGATTACATGGAGACAAAGTCACCTGATACAGGTGAGATTTTGATTTCTTTGTTATCAGTCGTCGATTTACATAATTCAAGGGTTATGGTCTTTTTGCAGTTCCATCATTTTATTTCTATCTTTGTCACTGTTCTCCAAAATGACATACTATTAATGGGTATGCAATCTAATCACCAAATTAATTTTTATTTGAAAAAAACAGACCGACGATAGAAAGCAATCAAATGCTGAAATTTACAAACAAAAACGAATTGTACATTGATAACCGTTGTAAACTGGATGTGCTTCTTATCACATTTTATTCGAATCAAAAATGCAACACTCAAAATATCGTACAAAGATGCGATAAGCAACGGTAGTATCATCAGCGAACTACAAACGCTTTGTATCGTACAAAATCTCAATGTATACCACCACAGCACTGCTACTAGCATGAACACTAAATTGACAAGTGTCAAATTTGGAGGCTTTAGTGATACGAGCAAGCAAGTCATCTATCTGTACAACAGAAACGGAATGACTACTGTGATTTCATCAGCCTCCGAATATTTTCTATGTTCATACTAGACGCAGGGCTGTGATACCACACATTGTATGTAGGCATACTACAATCGCACAGAATCGGAAATTCGGAAAAAAACTTTTTGATAAAAGCAAACTCGCAAGTGTGTTCTTGAACAACAAGCTTCGGTAACTGTCTTTCCGACAAGTATGGAGTTTGCATATCCGATTCGAGGGCGAGGCATTCAACCTCACTTGTCGAAAAACAGTTAGACGGATTCTTTTGAAAAACAGCCTACCGAGAGAGATGGCGTTTATAGCAAACTTTCGTGCCTCTGCACATCTGATTCGGGTATATATGGCATTACCTCCGCCCATATATTTACCTTGCATTCAACCATACCTTGTGTTGACGTTCATTGTTTTTTAGTACAATCATTTTTGCGTGCCTAGACAGGAATCCACGCAATCCACGCCATTAGTCGTAAAAATTTATACGTCAGAGAGAGCTTTTTTCTCCTTTGTTACGATCTGTCAGGTTTTCTATTTTGCGATTTAGTATGGCAATGAAAACTAAAATTGAGATATCTTTGCTCTTCTAAGTGGTTTTTCATATTTTTTTGGACCAAAATGTTTTAAAGTGTGTTTGTAATCGATTGACATTAAGGCCAGGTTATGCGTCTTGACATATATGCGATATATCGGACCATAACCTGGCCTTAAGGCCAGGTTATACGTCTTGACATATATGCGATATATCGGACCATAACCTGGCCTTAACAAAATAATAAAATAGAAAAAATATTTTCAGACAATCTTTTAATGCCAATCGATTACAAACACACTTTAAAACATTTTGGTCCAAAAAAATATGAAAAACCACTTAAAACAGCAAAGATATCTCAATTTTAGTTTTCATTTCCATACTAAATCGCAAAATAGAAAAACTGACAGATCGTAACAAAGGAGAAAAAAGCTCTCTCTGACGTATAAATTTATACGAGTAATGGCGTGGATTAAACCCTAGAATCTAAAACCACTTTCACATTTTTTTTCGGCCCTGTGTCCCATAAAAATGAATATTTTATACTGAACATTTGTTGAACATTTTAGGGTGTTGTATACCGTACTCTGTCATATAGTGGCCGGCAAAAAATTTTGAAAGTGATTTTTGATTCTAGGGTTCAATTCCTGCCTGGGCGCGCAAAAATGATTGCACTAAAAAATCGGTCCGGTTTCTGTAGGATGTTTTTCAAAAGAATCCCTCTTGTCGAAGCAAGTGGTTACCTCATGTAATGCTATGCATTTGAAAGTCATATTAAAAGTACATTCCATCCAACAATAGCAGGGTTTAGTCACTTCCCCACAGTCAAATTGATTAAGTTATCAAATAAAAAATACTTGGATCAGTTAACACTTTGCTATTCTCTTTGAAGAAACGTCATAAATGTGGTATGTACAGTCCATCGATATAATATAGGGTAGATAAGTAATGTCAACGCTACTTTATGCGGAAAGATCACATAGATGTATGTGTAACGTAACTTACGCTTTGAGAAAGCGCGCGAAATAATGTCATAAAAATATTTGAAAATAATTGAAACTCTGCATTTCTCAATTTCCTTTTTCTCTTCGTTTTGTGTTGTGATTCGTATTTTTTGCACTTGTATGTGCGCTATATTTCCAAAATTTCTTTCTTCGTGTCTCATTATCTAAGTATATTATATCGATGGTACAGTCAGTGGTACGAACGTTTTGTTTGACAAATTTTTTGCATTATATTGCATTCGCATCTGGCCCATGTTTTTCCTGATAGTATAGATGGGGATAGATCTGGATCATGTGTACACTTTTTTTTAGTGATTTTGTACTTTTATTGTGAACTGCGATCCTTTCACGAATATTTTGTATTTGACAAATACTATTTGTTTCGCACAAAAATCCACAAATGAAATTACCGAAACCACAAACTTTAGGTTTCTGCACATTATGAGTTCCGCAAAAAGACGTTTTTTTTGCATTTCAAGTAATGCGCAAAAATGTAAAATTACCGTGATCACGATCAAATTTATGATTTCATTCAACTCTGTATAAAGCTCTGGTCGAAAGCTTAGTTGGCGATTTTTATACAAGTTAATAAACAAGAGAGGGAGTGAAGAAAGTCAAATCAATGGTGAGTTTCAGTAAAACTGCTAACAGAAGGAAATCTTACGGTTTGATACCGACCGAAAACTTAAGTCAACTGAAAAATAAAACTCAAATTTCCAAAAACAAAAGTTTTCTTTTCTTGTCGAAAATGTGACACCTTTTTTTGTTGCGTTGCGGCTGATTAAATAATTTATTGTACATCGGGAGATATCGTATCGCATTTGTTATAAGCGAAATTGGAACATAACAATAAATGAAAACTGTTGTTCTAGTCGCTCATTATATTCAAAATCATGCACAATGTGTTTTATATGTACGTGAACAGTACTTTATACCGCTAGAATTAAGAGCGTTGATTGCTTGAGCTTGGACTCGAAGCGAGGGGAAAATAACTAGAGGAAATGATGGGACAGGTTTTGTTACCGTTTGATCGAAACAGATCAATTCATAGAGATAGAGATACCGTATTTTACGTAGCCAGAAGTACAGAAGAATCCACTTAAAAGAGAGGAAAAGGAAAGTATTTAATTGGTTTCGATTAACGAAACCGAGTTCGAAAATTTAACCGAGTTCGATGAATGACTCTTTTTAACATTCTCATTAAACACTCTATATATCGTTAGTGCTACAAGAAACGAAATACGACACTGCAATTAAATTCACCCGAAAGTGAGTTTCCGACTTTTTTTGTGATACGCTGAAGATTTGCATTATACCTTGCAGTGCACTATACTTTGTGTAAAACATGTACACACCGGTTCAACGTTTCAAATCCATATATCAAAGTGCAGTTCCATAATTTAAGTGCCGTGTTTCGATAGTTTCGGCGTTTTTTCTTGCCTGCCTTTTTAATGAATGAAACTCGTGTGAATGAAAAAGAGGGATTATTTTGAAAAAGAGAAGACTGAAATCGGACGCATTTTCTATTGAAAACTTTTGTATGTGCCCAGTAAGGTATTCGACCCCAGAAGCCCAAACCACTTTCAAACAAAATTCTTCGAAGCTTGTGTGGCTAGTGTGAGGTGATCAGAAATCGAAAACTTGCACTTTTCTTACAAAAGTTTCTCCAGTTACACGAGCCCTTAGAGTAATTATGACTAGAGAGGAAATTTGTACGGCAAAATGAGGTCACAACATCAGTTTGGATAAGACATTTCGTATACTTTTACACCAATACATGTATACGCTGATGTTACTTCGCTTTTGATAGTTCAATTTGCCCTCTTAATTAAGAGGGCAAACACACATACCAATAAACATTTCGTATTTAATGTTGGGACTATGTATTGAATTTCGACTGACCGAAATCGGCGCTGTTTATTCCGGGACTTTTTCATATATGCCTAGTTAGGCCTTGGTGCCTAGGCCCCAAAACCAGTCACAGATATTTTTGATCTTCCATACCTGGCTGGTTGTAAGTGGCCAAAAGTCGAAAAATAGGGCTGTGTAGTCCAGATATCATTTCCGTAAGGTGGTGAGGACACGAACGTGTATGGGTTCGTTGGAAAGCTGATGTCGAGTACTCCTGGGGCAAATATTAACTTCATGAAATTTGATGACAAACGGCCGAAAATATGACTTCCGGAAAATTTCTCAAAATCGATGTAACCTCGGTGAACTTTGATGAGTGCTGTGACCTAACTAAAGCATTTATTTGATTAAATTATTACTTATTATGAATGTGGATGACCTCAGCTTTACAGTGATACGTATATTTAGTAGTTTGGCGGAGTTAAACACACAGTTTTCATCTGTTACGTAGTCACGTGCCAAACTAGTAAATATAGGTATCGGTGTGAAGCGCCGATTTCGGTCAGTTGAAATTCAAAAGAATCCCTCTCCATACTACAGAGGCCGAATGACTGTTAAAAAATCTGTTATTGTGCCTGTTGGAGTGCGTTCATATTATCCATCTAGAAACTTCTCCTCTTCAAGTTCATTCTCTGTTAATTAAAACCAAAATTTTGAAAAAGGAAATTATTTTAATTCCCTCTACCTATTCACCTCTTACATTCATCATGACTTCACATCATGTAACTTGAGTTATTTTTAACTCTCAACCAAAAACTAATAACTTTCGTTTATTACCATCCATTTTGAAAATCGGTTAAGAATTACTCGAGTTATCGCGATAACAAGTGTTACGGACGTTTTCTCTATTTAACGTTTTTTTTGCCAATGTAAAACATTTTCATAATATCATAGTGAACTTAGCGTTGCGGACATTTCAGGTTATTTTCTGTCATAAGACCCTAATTTCCAGTCAAGTACACTATTGTCGTTTGACTTCAGAGCAAGTATTAATCGACTTCAAAGTAAATAATTCAGGGAAATGGAAATGTGTTTGAAATTGTTTTGTCCTCATCGATATGAAACCTAAATGCGGTTCTGACTGAGCCAATTACAATTGTAAAATGAATTCAGGTAGTCCCAGTGCCCCACACACTTCTCGTGTATCAACGTCCGCACATCTGTTGTTTCGATGACCAAACATTTATTGGTGCACTATAAACCGAAACAATTTTTGCCAAAAGTATTGTTTTCCTCAATAAACGTAAACTGCGTTCACTCGACATCCTATACCCAGCAAATGAGTTTATGGCATCAATTTTGTTTTCTTCTAAAACCGAAGACTTCTTCGTATTTTATTAGTAGTGAGAGTAAAGGTCGACTAGGTATAGATGTAAGGCCATGCGTACCTTTTCATTTCTATATTTATTTCTTGAATATTTTCTGCGAGGATTATGCGGACGAGTTATGTTATCGTTTGGAGGTTGCAATTTTTTTTTTGTTACCGCTTTCTTAGTGAGGAAAATGTAAGCAAAAGTTAAATGTAAACACCTGGATCTCTCTGGTGTACTTCGTATGCACACACCAGAGGTAACCGTAAGAGGTAATAGTTTTAAGGTTTTTAGCAAAAATTTTATCAATTGAACCGTAACAAAGATAACAACAAAGGTATAGGTAAAAGAAATGGAGAAACCTCGAATTGCGTTCAGCAAATCGTATGGCTTTATTACCGGACACCTGTCCCATAAATTAGTCATTGGCGATACAAATTTTGACGATGAAAATTGTCGATTATTGTCGATAGTCGATAAGATTTTCTATCAAACAAATATCGAAAATTACATGTGACGATATGTGATTGGTGTTCACCATGTTACTCAAACCCATACTTGCAATAACATTTTGCTTCGTAATAATCTGAGCTTGTGACCAGGTCCCCTATTTTCAATATTTCTTAGAGACGAAATTTTATAAATTTGCGACACCTTTCATGAAAACAGTTTCCTTTTAAGAGTTATTATACCTACAGAGGATATAGGTAATAATTTGTGCAGCGCTTCTTTAGTCGCTCCAGAGCTATTTAGCACGATTTTATGATCAGCATCTAATAGTTAGTTTGATCAATGATTGTTCACCTGTTGTGGAGGAAAAACTAGTGCGCATGACTGAATAGATTATCAAATTATCAGTCATTATTTCTATCGAGTTATCGATCGATATTTACCGATTATCTTAAAGATGTTTATCGATTAATAAAAAAATATTTAAATATCGTTACAGTTATAGGCATTGAAATTTCTGCATGAATTTGCTTCAGCTGTTTTTCACGCGTCAATTTTTTTTTTGACTAAACTACCTACTTTTTCACTTAAACTCTTCTGGCTCCCAGTGCAGACATCGGACAAGTTGGAGCAATACTTTGATAGACATGTGGGGTCTTAAGCTATTCGTGGACACATTGGTGGACCTGATTCACTGTCACAACTTGTACGTGTGACCAAATAAGTGTTACGAGGATTGTTCACTCTTTGAGTCCTCGTGATCAGTAGAAGGTTGAGCGCAAACTTCTAACTACCGATAATGAATCAGGATGAGTCGGCGCTCATGTGGGTGTGTATGGCTGGGCTGTCACTGACACTTACTTTAAGTAAAATTTCACCTTTTCACGTGTTACAAAAATATTTCCCAGTTCAAGAAACGCATCCATGATGGAAACATGCAAAAAAAAAATTACGCGCGTCAAATAACGCTGCACTTTCATGTAAAATTTCTTCCTAACTTTTACTCATTAGTCGGTATGCCAGGTTTCCTAGAGACTTGAAACCTGCCATACCGACTTTCCGTCTGAGCTCCTATAGGGAGGCAAACCAACATTATCAATGGTTTTTCGTAGTTAATGCAGATTGTATTATCTGAAAAGAAGCATAGCAAATAGCAGGTGGAAGGTTTTCCGAGCAAGAATAATATTCAATGGTTGATATATCAATTGAACAATGGACATAACAAAGCACATTATTTACTGGTAATGGTTGTGTCGAAATTATTGGGAGTTGCGGGAAATGGCGCATTTGTACATACATTGTAAGAAAACGCTGAAAGAACAATCTTCGGTTATACATACATTCAAATCATATGTCGAAGCCAAACAATGAGGTTTCAAAGTAACTTTATGGCAAAACCATATTCAGATTTTTGTTTGTGAGCTAGACTAGAAATGGAGATCCGTTTACTTATCTCGAGGTTAATTTTAACGTACGAAACTATTAGCTGAGGAACTTTATTCACCAATCGGTCGACATATGTTGATGTAAAGTATGTTTATAACCGAAGATTGCTCTTTCAGCGTTTTCTTGGTACAAATTCACCGTCTCCCGCAACTCTCCTGGAAAGTATACAGGTGAAATCTATTAGCTTTCAAAATAGAAATGTGGAAATACTTCGAGCAACACTTTGCAACAATTTCCAACAATTTCGTATGTTTATGCTGGCGCAGTAATATTTTGATTTTCTTTTAAGTCGTACTGATAATTTGAAAAATGTATGACGTTACCGTCCCCCATACAATAAACCAAATAACTGCAGTGTTTTACGGACTAGGGGTGTGGAATCATGATGATGGGGCATCTCTATATGCACGTGCAATTAAACTATTTCATTTCATTTGTTTTCTGTTGTTCATCATATCCGTTGTGGTGGGAGCTGCGATAAGCAAAGACACCCATGAATTTGTCTTTTTAGTAGACTTATCAATTCTGGTCGTAGTTCATGGAGTTAGAATGTTTTACGTTATGAGTGAGAAAAATGCTATACTCGCATTGATACATCAAATCGGCACCCATTCTACAGACGAAGTCGAAGAATTCGATGATCTTAACGATAAAATGAAAAAGTTCGACAAATTTGCGAAAGTGTTCGTTTCCATTTGTATCGTTGAAGTTCTTTTCGCTTTGATTTTCCCTATCGTTTCCAATCAGACGATACTCCTAAATATCGCATTTCCTTGGAAGAAAAACGAGACGACGTTTTGGATTACGCATTCATATATTGCATTAGGGTGTGCTTATTCGATACTTTGGTTCTTGCTTTCCGTAATTATTTGGTATTTGATGATAAATGGTTCGGTCAAATATCGACTGCTGGGGAATCAGATACGAAATTTGGGTAGAACAGAGGACACAAAACCACAGGAAGTGAAAGCATTGGCAGCCGGAATATTTCTGAAACAGTTGATCAATGCAATCAAAACTCATCAAAACATCAACAAGTAAACAAAGGATGTGGCTCCTTCTATCGTAACATTGCGAAAAAGTTATTTCTCCCAGAGGGAAACACGCGTTTTTCATGTTTACATGTTGTGTCTTTCCGTTTTTCTCCACGAAACGAACACATCGAATCACCAAACCATTTTTCAAAACATAAACTATGGGACAATTCGAATGAGAAAAGTTCTATTTTCTCCACACGGGAGAGAAAGTTTTCTTGCTAGAACTGTCATTCGACCAGTCGTCAAGAAAACGCAATTTTCTCATAGCCTATTGAGGAGAGAAAATAAGGCAAAACACAACGCACGCATGAAATAGTGATTTGTTCAATGAGAGAAGAACAGTTGAAGATTGCATTTCCGAGTTAAACACTACACGTTTTATCACAACAAAGGCTTCAGACGTTTAAGCGGAGGGAAGAAAATGACTATTTTCTAGCCTGCGTTTTGAAAAAGTTTATTTTCTGAAATTACGATCAAATGAGCCACATTTTCTATGGAACCCTGAAAAGAATCACATAAATCCGGAATAACATTCATTTTTCGACAGCATAATTGACCGTTTCTCGTCGACTTTCGCGGATTTTTTCTTCATACAAATCGTAACAAGCAGCATTTCCATCTGTGGATCAGTATATATTCTGGCGTTTGTGCGTTAAAAATATTTTTTTTTTGTGACAAACTATCCCAATGTCATTATTTGTAGAATTCGCACGACCATTTGGTACAAGATGGAATTTACTGTGTCTTCCTACTTTACAATCTCATCGACATATTGGCAGTGATGTATATGGGAAACGAAATAAAACGATCAAGTGATCGACTTTCGTATTGCTTGTTTGAATCTAACTGGATTGAGCAACCGTTGTACTGCAAAAAGTACGTCATTATCATGACAGAGATAATGAAAAAACCACAGCAATTAGTGGTCGGTAAATTGTATCAGCTGGACTTGCAGACATTTACTTCCGTAAGTTGAATATCGAAAAGCAGTTCCGTTTCCTTTAATTGCAAATATTTTCTACGTTAGATCATCAATGCTGCGTACAGTTTGTTTAATATTTTACGGAAGTCAAATCTACGCAACTAGTTTTCATGTTTCCAACAGAAATCAATCCAAAGATTTTTATATCAGAAACTATTATTAGAACATGCGCTGAGAAAATGTAATTCAAATACAGGTGCTTAATTCAAATAATAGAACTTACGACTATAAACACATTACTGCTATACGGATGTATATAAGAGCCGTGTACGCATACGAGAGTTTGCGTGAGTGTTCCTACGAGACTCTTATATTAGTACATTATGTTACCGGTGTATATCTCGAGCATTAATAACTCAAGTGTATATTACACTAAACGAGTGAAACGAGTGGCTGTGTAATATACAAGAGAGTATTATGCGTTACATATTCTCCTGCAACATAATACTGCTTTATTGAATTGGCGTGTATATATCAACATTAAATGCTGTTTTCAGTGAATTATACCGAACATCAATTTTGTCATTGTGTGCGATGTGCGTGACGTCATTATTATTTCCATAGGCCCTACATTATTATGTCCATAAGTTGATCGTTTGCGCCAATACAATAATAGTACAATTGGATACCGGTAAATATGGCACGCGTAATACTCTCTTGTATATTGCATAGACACAGGTTACACTCGTTGCACTCGTGGCCATATTCCACGGTATCATAAGGTACTATTATCCGGACGCCACGGAAAAGGCGGCACTGTGTATTGGCGAAAACGATCGACTGATCAACATAGTAATGTAGGACTTATAAACTCTAGATAAATAATATTGATGTCACGCATATCGCACATAATATGGCATAACAGATCATTTTCAGTATACGGTACTCGTCAACGTAACCCCAATTTAGTTTTCGTTAAGTTGTCATAAACCTCAATCAATTGACGTTAACTGCATACAAATCTCTCGTCCAATTCATTTGACATGTCTGACAGCTGGGATCGTGTCTGAAGTTTACACGGTCGTGAAAATGATGTATAAATGTTCGGTATAATACCCTGAAAAACAGCATTTAATGTTGATATACACACGCCAATACAAGAAACACTCTAACGTTAAGCACCCTAGGGTTAATTTGTTTTCTTTCATGTTTACGTCGTGTATATAGCGTCAATAGATCAGTGTCAAATAACGGTTTCTTCTTTCAAAATAGTGTCAAATGAGTTGTTAATTTCACAAAGCTAACCTCAAACAATGACAGCTCCATATAAATTTTTGTAACATTGCGGTTAGCTTTGTGAAAATGACAGCTTATTTGACATCTCAAACGACATTGACATCTATAGACACACACCGTATGCGATGAAGTACAAATTACCATCCATTATTGTAATTTGCAAATTTTTAATATTTTTGAATTGTGGATCGATAAGGAAAAAACTGGTTATAGTGCGTCGGCCTCGAAAATGTTTCATCTAATACTTATCACTTCTCACATCTACAGTGAAAGCTTTCCTAATCAACGACCCCGGATGAGTCTGTGTTTTGTACAGCTTCGACGATAATAGTTGGAGTTGATTTATTTATTAAAAAGAAGTTAAAGTGTCAATGTTTATCATTTTACACGCAGCACCCCACGGAAATGATTCATTACTCAGATGAAATTTGCGGTATTCATTTCCGAAGGACTTTAAGGGTAAAATTACCTACGTAACTCTTTGCAAATTAGTATTCTCACTTGTGATATTAAATCCCTCGCATTCGGCTCGAGCTCCAAACTTCCCACTTGTCAAAATAAGTAAACTTTCGCCACTCAAAATTGACATTTCTTCACTTTCGGCTCTTGTGAGAAGCATGAAAAACTTAACACGTCACGCGAAAATAAAATGTCCTTATCCTCATTTCGGAAAGAATTGAAAAGAAAATTTTGATGGAAGATCTGTTGAAGTACATAATCCATACCACTTAGAGTGTAGATCGGAAAATTCGCTATAGAAATATTTTGTGATTTAATCATTGAAACAGTGGCACCACGTACAGAAAGTTCACTTTTCGCAGTGTCGTTGCAGAAAATTGTTTATTGACATCGATATCGAGAATCATTTCTCAGAAATTGATCGAATGTCAAAATCTCGGCCGCGAGAATTTTTCTCTCACTTACGCTCAAAATTAAAGAATTTGAATTTACTGTAGAAAATTTCGCAAGAAAATAGGGCTCAACATTTACCCGAGTTGTTTCCCCCTCTTTATTTTGATATTTATAAATCTAACGATATTTCGATATGGTTCAACTTAGAGAGTCGTAAAAATGTCTAACGATTGTTAAATGTCGTAAACTAAATCGAGAACATAAACTATAAAATTTCGACATTTGAAATGACAATTATCAAATTATCGATAGGAAATTGTGATACTTTCGTGTAATCATAAATTTCATCGACTTTAATCCAACATAATCTATCAATTCCACGTTCGGCATTACAATCATATATGTGTGTCGTGTGCTATCTCAAGTGGAATGAATTGGTTGCACAATGAAAGTTTTCCGCAACGGAGTATAATCATTTGTCGATAATTTTCTCCTATCCCAATCAATCCATAATTCACCAAGGCCCGAACTAACCACATCGGCGGATCGGTCAGATACTGATGCGTCTTTTGGGATCATTCATCATCAACTCCATAGCCAGTCTGGGCCTGAAGTTACCCATCAGTTATGCGCTCATCGTTTTGCATAAACTCATTCACACGTTATTTCGTGGACAAGCGTTTCCTCTCGTTCTAATACATATCATGTTCTCTCTTACACTAATCTCGTCTTCGATTATCTAAATGTTCATGTTGGTACACGAAAAATGTTTCATCATAGCCAGTCGCGAATCACGTGCAAGCTTAGGATTGATGAAAACAGGAGAGATAGATTATCGTAGCAATAAAATTTAAGCCTTAGGCCGTTGGGATTGTAGTTTTTATCAGCGTCGTACAGATGGCGACTTTGAAATGAGTGACGCATTTCGCTTTAGCTGTTTTTCAGCTGATCCACTCATACAATCAATATTTAAGCTGTTTTACCACTACTATCACGACAGAGTAAAGTTAACCAGGCAGGAGCGCTTGTTTGACTAGGGACCTGAATAATCTAGTAGCCCTTGATATTTTGCGAATTAAATTTTTCAACTTATGTCAGTGTTCATTTGAGTTCATTTTCATCCCATGTATTAGGTCCCTTATTTGACGTTTCGAAAATGAACCGCTCCTGCCTGGTTTATTTTACTCTGCCGTGCTACTATGCACACTTGTGCATTGTTCATCCTTGTTCATAAACGGTCGAACGGTGAGACAAAATTTTTCATTTCCTCTCGAGTATTAGCACATCTTTTGGATGAGTGGATGAGCTGTAAAACAGCTGAAACAAAATGTGACAATCATTTCAATGTCGCCGACTGTATTATGCTTTCTCATCAACTTTTGTGTTTTCAAAAAATTTGTAAATTTACAACCACCAACAACCAACACTACTCTAATCCTACTCTAAGCCTTGGTTGTACTTATATTGTACACCGAAAAGATTTGTATATTTGTATCGTCTGACCATTGAAATACTGATGTAAATCCTATTGCCATTTGAATGAACGTCTTACTCATCTATAGGATCGCAGAACGTATTTTACATTTGTGAAAATTGTAAAAAAATTCCGTTTCCTAACATTTGTGTGGTTTAGGGTGCATCGATGCGAGTAATTGTTTTGTCTGGTTGACAGATATACTATCGCAGACACAAGCTATTCTGAAACCGTTTTTTAGACGTGAGGGATTCATTTAAAGATCGACTACCAAAAATCGTACCCATTTTTGTTGGGTATGGTTGATATATTGCCTGGAGAAGTCTTGATCCGTAGGTGCCGAAAAAACTCTCACAAAATTTTCTTCGTCGATATACAGGTACTCATGGGCCTCTAAAAGCAGAAAAATGACGTTTCCGTGCATGGAGTTTGTGACCGCTACAAGTGAGCGGCATGGACCATAGGTTCTTTTGAGAGCTAAAGCCATTTTATGTGTTGATCCACCAATAGCTACATTGAAAGTGGGTTCGATTTTTGGAAATCGATCTTCAAAAGAAACGCTCGGTGCCCAATGTGCTCTTTAGTCTGTATTGATTCGTCTCACCGAACCAACCACGAACACATAGTAAATCGTCATCCGTTCTGCTTCACGAATTTAGAAAATGAAATCAAATCGATGCACCCTACCAAATGTACACGATACACAAGCATGCAACGATACCTGCTTGTGTTTAGAGCATCGTACTAACACGTATATACCTGCCTACCCGTCATAAAAACAAAAGAGTTAGCAATACAACCGGTAGGGTTTTTCCCGTATTGTTTAGACCCTCTGGCGATTAACAATAATATTGCTGCGGGTATGAGTGTTGGCTGTTTGCGACATGAATTTTTATTTTAAGAAACATCAATTGGTATTCGTCTTGTGTCCGTCAAAGTGTAAACATAGATTCGGTGCATTACCAGAGTGAAATTGGCTGCACATTTGTTTACGTTGTCAGTGTTTGACTCAAAATAAAAAAAAACATATCTCGGACAGTGTGGTGCACAGGATGTATTCGGAGGAATTGAATAAGATAAATGTGGCATTGATGTGCTGTGACCAATTGAAAACCAATCTGCAAGCGTCGATAAAACACGTGCAAATGTTGAATCGAAAATACAACACTCGCGACTACAACACCTTGTCGTTGAGCGCGTCCATTTTCGGAAGTCCACGAAAGAATGTCACGCTGCAACAAAAACAACATCAACACAATAACAGCACTCCGAGCACTACGCTGTCGACGAAAAAGCCACCGACTCGATCCATCAGAGACATCGAACAGAATTTCAACCACATCATCGTCGACGGAATTAAATTACGCCGCGAAGTAGAGACAGCAGCCACACAATTGAAATTGCTACGAAACGAGCATCAAATCGAGTCACCGTACATGATCAAAAGACGATTGCAATTGACGATTAACAGTTCAGCGAGTACGTCATCCGGCTGCAGACATGGTCGTTGTTTCCGAAATTCATCACTGGACAGATATGGCGGTCTCGATCAGAGTTTTCTCACTTCAATCAACAGATCCAGATATTCGCTCGGCGCTGTGGCCATGCCACCGACACCATCCCAGCGGAAACGAACCAGAGAAACGCTTCATAATCAGGTGGCCATCAGGGCCCAATGCAATGTCAATGCACAATCGCCAGTGAATGCGAAAAAGTTCCGATTCCACAGCACTCCAATCAAAATCGACGAGCCGACATCCAGTTCGACCGCACATCGATCAAGTTCCTTAAACATCTCAGCCATAAGCAGCTCCAGTGGTTGTTCATCATCATCATTTGTCGAGGATGATGAATCGTACGGTAGCCGTGGCCGTCGCACCAGTACGATGCTACGTTCATCGATTAAATCCTGCTTCCGTAACGTTCCGAGCTCAAGTGCATCGGTGAAACAATGCAGCTCACCGAAACGGATTTGTTGGACACCGATTGTGAAAGTGAAACGAATTTCGATTTACCAATGACTGGAACCGAATGTGTCGATGAGCGTCGGTTAAGGTAAATTGAAGAGCTGTTTTGTCGTTGAATGTATACGAATGTTTTGTATAGTTTAAGTGAGTTTGTCGTCTGAATTTTTTTATAAAAATAAAATTAAACCAAAAAAACGTCTGCAGTTGTTTGCTACAAATTCTCACAACGTTCCCAAACCAGAAACCCATCAAAAGTCATGTATATTCATCGTCCGTACACAACATCTTTGCAATTTAAATTTCTAATTATTAAAACGAGCAACACTTTACGAGCAAGTACGCACCAAAGGTATTTTTAGTGGGAACCTGACCTGAATTGAACTGGTAAACCAGTCGGAATTGATAATTTTTGCGGCTCTTAGACTAAAAATGATTAATTTCGGTATCGACCCGTTTTCGACCATTGGCTATGATAGCCAGTTTCTTACGATACGGTAGAAATGCCTTGCCTCACATGAATCGAAATCGATTAACAGAGAATTATTGGTCTTTTCTCTTATATGCCCGTGCCACAATAATACACAATCACGGCATAGTAAAATAAACCAGGCAAGAACGGTTCAATTTTGAAATGTCAAATTTGGGACCTAATGCACCGAATGAAAATGAACTCACATGAACACTGACATAAGATGAAGTAATTTTTCTATATCTAGCGCTTGGTTTAATTTACTCTGCCGTGTACACAATCGGACACACAATACAGCCAATATTTCATACATTTCAACATTCGCGATGTGACAATTTTTATAATGGTGTGTATATCACCCATTACGTGTGCGAGTGGCATACCGTGCCGAGGCGTGTTCGATAATTCATTCGATTGCTAAAATACGGATAATTTCTTTAGAATCGATTATCGATATTTTCAAAAAATCAATACCATTCGAATCGACCGACAATCGATAAATTTCAGTCATTATTTATATCTCATATCGATAAAACATTCGATTGATACTGTATCGATTATTGGGAAAACTTTTATCATCGATTGATGATATTCTTCAGTAGAACATGCCTAACCGTGCCTTTCGCATTCGAACGAACAGTCAATTCATTATTGATGGGTAACAAGAGATTGTGGATTTGAGCACTATTTCACAGGACTATTAATGCTTGACGTTGTCGGCAAGTCCTTCTGTCAGTTCATCGAACAATATTTTCATGGACAATGTAATCGAAAATTTAATTTTTAAATTTCGTATCTCAAAAGACCGACTCGAAGGCAGTGCCATCACTGATTTTTGCGGTGTGACGATAACAATTTCCACAATCTACATCAGGTATAAATGCAGGGTAGATGGTGACAATTTATCGAAAGAGAAAATATTGCCAAGGTAACAAGATACGAAGATGGCGAGTAAATTGTGAATAGGTATACCGATCATTACATAGACTTAGTACATTGAGGTATACCTCATCGCATTAATTTTTTTTTATGGCGAACAAAAAATGATGGAAATTCCATGTCATCCCAGATCCTATTGAAATTTTAGTAGAATTTTTAGATCATAATGCATAGCCCATTGAAGTGGAAGTTATGTATTATACCAACGCACTTCAAGCAAAAGTGACAGAGAGATATGCTAATATGACGACTGGGTCGTTTCGACGGATTATAGAGAACAATGACATAATAGTGTAATAGACAGGAATTACGTAGACGAAATCGTGAAGCAAAAGTAAACTCAGTGTAATATACATTTGATACACACACACTTACACATTCAAATTAATTTTGACAATTTCATTAAATCGTTGCTGACTTTTCGAAATGAACTTTTACCACATTAAAGGAAAATTCTATTATCAATTACACATTAACTGTTCACTACCTAATTACACACATTTTCTAACCAATTTTCTTAAACATTTTTTAATTTTGACGATGCGATGTTAACACTTTTATTATAAACTATATATGCGTGACTACTGAACGTGAAAGTTTGTAAATTCAGCCAACTGATTGAATTCTCCGATCGTCGAAATTTCTTTCGATCGAAAAGGAAAAAATCACAAAATTAGTTCAATATTGGGGACAATGAGAGATTGTTTATATGAAATATAAATTTCAGTTCGATAAATATTTAATTGAACACAAAAGAAATCCTTTAAACCAATTTCGAAGAAAAAGTGAAAATGCAAATTTTCTTCGCGCCTACATTTCAAAATAAGTACGAAAATACGTAAGTACCATAAATTTAAGGTACTCACACACACAATTGAATATTTCGTATTTGTTTTTGCTTCACCTCTTGAACAAAATATTTACATAGAAGGCCTATCTATCCCACTATTATATCATTGATAGAGAATATTTGGAATGATTTTGAAATTGGTTGAGAGAAAGTGTATTGAATTCTCTCTCCAAAACCCAACTGCCATTCGACATATTTCCTATATCCGTGGAAACAACCCAGTCGTCATATAGATCGATTAAAAGAGAAATTCGCTCAGTTCCGGTGTATATATAATTTTGGTCGCTGTACGGTATTGTTTAAATTTCCGTTTCAACACAACGGGAAAGAATGAGACACACGCATATTATTTTTGCTATACATCGGCAAACACGCGTACGCGTATATCTTTCCGAAAATAGCTCTCTTTGGATCGGTCTATTAGCAACTCTCTATAAAATTGATCATAGCTGACAGCTGCCAAATAGAGAAGGCAGAGATTGTGGAAATTGTTATGCTTGATTTCCTCTTACGCCGTGAACGCTCCGTTTAGCTAAACCACACCTATTTTTTATTGTTTAAAGAGAAAACGAAGTGCAAATGGAGCGTAAACGGAGTGAGAGGAAATCAAGCATTATCGTCACCACCGCAAAAATCAGCGATGAGCCTTCGACAGTTTCGCCTTTTCCATATGGGCAAAATGGGCAAATGCCCGTGGCGCCCGAAGTAGAGTAAACGAAAATGGCGCCCGAAATCCTTTAAAAATATTTTACTTTAACAAATGGCGCCTATTTTTCCAATTGCCCGATGGCGCCCAAAAGCTAAAGACGGCACTGGCCTTCGAGTCGGTTTTTTGAGATACGAAATTTAAAAATTAAAATCATTTGTTAGGAAATTAAATTTTCGATCACATTGTCTATGAAAATATTGTTCGGTGAAGTGACCGACTTGCCGACAGCGTCAATCATTGAGAGTCCTGTGAAATAGTGCTCAAATCCACAATCTACAGAATTCACCCACTACGAAATTGTCAAATTTGAGAATCCATCTTCAATGAGAAAATGTATGAAAATGTCAAATTTTATGTGTGGCACCCGCGTATCTGTATCTGCCTGACCTCCCCATAGTTTACAGCCTTGAAATAGGGTACTATTTTGTATGAAATTGTTTTCAGTTTCAGTTTCAGTACCCTATTTAGAGTACCACCAACACACTTCAAACTTGACAGTGAGTCACACACACAACTGTAAAAGATCATTTCATACAAAATAGTACTATTTGACAGCTTTCGACTATGATCACTTTTTCTATAAGTGCCTTGGTATCACTCATGCTTGAAGGGCGTTGACTTTACCGAAACACGACATTTTTGACAAATAGAAACGCGAACTAAAGAATCTTACTCTCCAATTTGATCGGTCCATAAATAAAGCTGAATGCTACAATTCACGCCTTAAGTGTGACTAAAATTTGAATTTTAAGTGAACGATTCGGTGAAAAAGTGAACCAAAAAATATATTTCAACGCTTCATTGTATGAAAATGACGTTACGTTAGAAAGACCTCCGCACTTTCCATTTTGAATTTCGACCGCACTTTCGGCGTGAATAGCACTGCACCTATAGCGTTTACACTCGTATGTTAGAAGTCAAAAAGCCTCCAAATTGTGTTACATGTATGCGTTTTACATTTGCATGTTTTACATCACACGAAGAAATCATGACTCCAACATCCGGACTGGCTCGAAAACACCTTGTTTGTAAAAGACCCAAAAATTAAGAATTTCCATTAAAACGAGCCATCAGAACAGTCGGAGCGTTTGCTGCGACTGAGCCCCGTACAAACCCGTATATCTATTGCGTACGTGACCCTAGTGCGTCTGTCACCCTACTTTGACCGTAAGCCTATGCGCCGGTTAAAGTAGTTAAAGTAAAATTATTATGTAATGTGTACATCTTAGAAATTGCGCATAGCGCAATTACGAAGCCCCGTACGACGTTCCTTTCAAATAAAACAAAAATTTCAAATAGCCCTAAAATTTTAATTTATTGAGTATAAATACACATAGGGCCTAGTATCGGCCTCAGTCCGAGGATCCAATTTTTTTTTTTCAACTACATTCTATTCGGCCTTTGATTACCTTCCAAATGAAACAAAAAATACGAAAAACGGATGAAATTTGCTCGAGTTATATGTAAAATACACATAGGGCCCTAGTAGCGGCCTTAGTCCGAGGACCCAAATTTAATTTTTTTTTCAACAACATTCTATTCGGTGTTCGATTATCTTTCAAATGAAACAAAAATTACGAAAAATTGATGAAATTTGCTCGAGTTATATGTAAAATACACATAGGGCCCTAGTAGCGGCCTTAGTCCAAGGACCCAAATTTTTTTTTTTTCAACAACATTCTATTCGGTGTTCGATTATCTTTCAAATGGAACAAAAATTACGAAAAACGGATGAAATTTACTCGAGTTGTATGTAAAATACGCATAGGGCCCTAGTAGCGGCCTTAGTCCGAGGACCCAAATTTTTTTTTTCAACAACATTCTATTCGGCCTTTGATTACCTTCCAAATGACACAAAAATTACGAAAAACGAATGAAATTTACTTGAGTTCTATGTAAAATACACATAGGGCCCTAGTAGCTTTTCACTTCTAAGGCCCTACCTCACGGTCCACTCAACCGATTTTAAAAAACTTTTTTTTCCTGGATTGGTATTGACAATACCTATCATTTGCCGTGTCATTTACATTTCCATCGTTTATTTTGCCATAAATATCACCAAAAGACCTTAAATCACTTGGGTGGCCCTAACTCACGAAGGGCCGACCCGAATATGCCCATCTTCGAACTTAGCCTCACTATTTCAACTATCTTTCAGGGAAAATTTTTGAAATCGGATTTGATTTACTCAAGATATCGACGTGACAGACAGACGGCCCAAATTTTTATTGCGGATTCGTCATCTATGAACATAGGCAAACACTTTGCCCTTACCGTCTGCTTCGAATTCCATCAATTACACACGGCATCGTAATCCTATAAGCCCCTTCGTACTTCGTACGGGGCTAAAAATCGGATATCTGCTTGACCTCCCCAAAGTTTACAGCTTTGGGGACATCGCCCTAAATATGTTTTTGGAGTAACGACATGAATGGAGTCATTCATTCAGAGGATGCACCGTTTGTTGCAAATCGTCAATAGAGGACAGTGCTACAAATTGCAGAGAAATCATAACAGCGTTGCGCCATCTGTTATCATTTCTCTGGCAAATTATAATCAGCGGTAAAAATTCCAAAATAGATTTTTTGTGGAACTAAACGTCTGTGATTCATCGCATCGTGTTGCTGATGTAATAAATGACCTTGTTTGTTATTGATTCAGAGCTTTTTTTTGTTATTTATTATTTGCCGAACAAAATTTATTCATGAGATCGGTGATACCGCAGCAATGTGCGTCACAGAATCTTCAAATAGGACCTGTGTATAATCGAATGTTCTGAAAATATGCAACCGATTAGCTTGTTTCTTTACTCAAAATTGAAAATTTTTCCATAAAATTAAAATCAAATGAAAAACAAAGCTAAAGGCTGGTACACACTCAGCGTGATAATCCATTAAATCACTCAATTGACTTGTTTGAGTCATGAGAGTGAAGATTGCAGCTCGAGTCAAAGAACAAAAAAAACAACACTTCGAAGAACGTTAGTTGACTTCATTGGAATGCGTGCCCCATGCGCTTTTCCACAAGGTCACATACAAGCTTCAGTTAAGTGACTAAGTTTCTACAAAACGATTGAACTGAATTCAACCTGTTCAACCTGCGAGCATTAAATCTTCAGAAAGGAAATCTCCAAAATTCAGTTAAGGTTCTTTGTGCCACTTCGCCTAAAAAACCTATGAATTACCAGCTTTTCTAATGGTAACATAACAGTATGCTGTGACCCACTAACTAATGGAAAATACTGACTCGCTTTTGGTAAGTGTGTCAAAACCTTAAAACGAACATTCATCTTAAAACTGCACACAAGGTGTTTTAAATATGTTTCAATTGTATTGGGTTAAATTATTACAACGTCTATTGATTCAGCTTTAGTATTGTGTAAGTTAGCTACTATGACACATTTAAACGACGGTAGAAACACATCGCAAAATTTCGTGTACCGCTGATCAGCACGCATTATGATCTCTCGCAAATTTTCGAAAAACGATCATTGAATTTAGGACCGCACGAGTGGCGCCACCAGTAACACTGAGTCAAAATTGACATTAGAACAAAAGAATTCTGTCAATTTTCAAAAAAAAATCAGTTTTTGTATTGTTTACTCTTTCACGGATTTCTCATGGAGTACTTTTCATTAAGTGGAAACCATACCTAAGTCTGAATTCACAGTCATCTGTTTTCATTCCGTTTTGCGTCAGTGTTTATGACAGTTGGCATTTCACACAATAGAGCACCCTACACACAATGACGCGAATTACAACGGCAAAGTACCCGACAGAATTGAACATGGTTTTCAGGAGTGCGTTCCCCTTCGACTTTAACGTTCCGAATAATAAAAATATTGAAAATTGAGATCCGTCGATCAAAAACGGTTAAGGTGTCGAAATAATGAAGTTCTTAAAATTATCGGTGATTTTTGTGCTTTTATTTGCGGTAAGAACGAATTTCAAATGTGAATTGTTTGTCTCTTCAATGGGTGTTCTTAACAGGCTGTAAGCGCTACCAATGCTGCTGATTGCAGAAATTGCGAAAAGCCGCACAGAGACAAAGTTAGCTACACTGTCAGAACGGTATGGTCAAACTACAGAAGAAAAGACCAATGTCAGCATTCGTGCGTTCAAAACTGGGAAGAGGAGGTTCAGAAATATTATGACGGATGTGAAGATGCTACATCGGGATATGAAGGTGAGGCGAACGAACGAGCTGCCGTAGTAATGGCTTCATTCCGGGAATTCCTCTCGATATTGATGAAATACGCTAATTCCAACTCAACGATATTAAGCTCCAGCGGAACGTCCATGATAAAATCGATGGGGAAGTGCAATAAGCTGGGCAAGTCTTCGATGGTGATTCTCACTGAATTCGAAAAAGTTTTCCCGTCGGTCTCAAATGATATGAATAAAGTGGCATTGAAGTTAAGCGATCACATTGGCCATCTTGCAGAATCCTTTACGGATGCTGTTCAGGAGCTCAGTGGCGTATTTTCAAAATATATGCGAGATCTTCTGTTCAGTTGCAGATTGACTGAATGTAAAAAGGAAGTTAGCTACGAACCGACGCTACGAAAATTGCAAAAACTTATGAATCTGATGGCGCTTATTTCGGAGACGCTATTTAAGGAATCCGACGCTAAAATCGAAGTACAAGAGTCGGTGCTCGTGATGGTGTTGATTACTTGGTGGTTCCAGATCGTAGTGCAAGGGAAACTTACGACGACCATGGATCTACTGCTGAAAAATAATCGTGCGATATCACAAAACTTCACGTCGCTGTCGTTGTCATTTGATTATGTGCTGGTTACGATTACCCAAGCCATTTCTGGCGTCGTGGTGCCACTTGTCAACAGTTTCAAAGAATTTCTAAGCATTTTTGTCAACACAATTTTGGCTTTGAATACGGCGATAAAGGACATCTTCGGTGTATTGAACGGATTGACCGTAACTGTTGGAGAAATAGCACGGAACCTATTCAAGGGTCTCGAGGGCACATCGGTTTCATCAGGACGAACTAATATTGTAAAGGGAGTGAGGGGTTCCAATTAACTTTGCTGTAACATTTGTCTTCCTATACACTACCAACGGCAATATAGAAACTTTTTACCTTGTCTGTTTTGTACGATTGCTTTTTAGGCACTTCGGGTTACAACTCGCGAGACTCTCTAAAATCAATCATACACAACAGACACGGAATCCAAGATTCTTAAAGAACTGGTCAAGACAGTTTTGAATTGATCACGAAGACGGTGGCATAAAAATTGCTTTATGGTTTGTGAAAGCGTACATGACGATTTCAACTTAACAAAACAAAATTGTTCAATTTTCACACAATATGTAGTGAGTTAATAAATTTGATTCCACCCGCCTTCATGGGTGTCTTACCCTGTTCTTTCAGAACCTTGACGGAAACCACTGTTATAATATAAGGAATGCGAAGAGGAAATCGTTCTGTGTTCAAATAAGGTAAATGTTGCATTTCGCGTCATAGACACGAAATGCAATTCTCTCCCAGTGGCGCACAGGGCTTTTGATGTGAAAACAGTGCGCATAATGATTTTGCTTTTTCGTACTGTGCTAGAGCGCACCTAAGCTGAGCCTCGTATGCCATAATCAAGATAAATATATGGGCGGAGGTGGTTTTTAAGCAATTTTGTTATTTTAAAGACAGGGAGAGATGGCGTTTAAAGCAAACTTTCGTGCCAGAGAAATGATAATAGATGGCGTTGCTTCCGCCCTCTGCTATTATTTCTCTGCTTTTCATTCCATAAACGAAATAGAGAAAAATCCAGAGAAAACCTGAATAATTCTGGCACTCTATTGACGATTTACAACAAGCATACGACGCGTAGCGGAAATATATAGGATTTAATGGAGGGATTCTTTTGAAAAACAGCCTGCCGAAATCGGGCGCATTTTCTATTCGAATTTTTTTTATATGTGCCTAGAAAGGACTTCGACCCTAGAAGCCAAAACCACTTTCAAAAAAATTCTTCGAAGCTTGTGTGTGGCTGGTAAAAGGTGAGCAAAAACCGAAAAATTGCAATTTTCTTACAAAAATTTCTCCAGTTACACGAGCCGTACAGGGTCGTGTGGGGTGTCATTAGAAAGGTAATCACATGTACTATCGAGGGGTGACGCACTTCCATTTAATCCATTAAATCCATTTAATCCAAAAAATTTTTTTTAGTTTTACCGAAATAATTAGGCTACCCACCTGAAAAATTTGTAAAGTAATTGCGAAAAATAGATTTGCACGATCCCCAGCTCGTTTAAGTACTCGTGAGTTTTAGGATTTTTTTTTTTTGTTAAAAATGGTATTAAATTTATTAATTCATTTAATCCATTTAATCCATTTAATCTAGAAGTGAGTCACCCCTCGTGTACTATTGAGCCGAATAGGGACTTGATGGTTTTAAAATTCATCCACACTGAAAATGTGCAGTTGAAGTTTTCAACCGAAGACTTACACAGTTCTTACTGAAATTTCTCGAGGTACACAAAGCGTACATGGTCGTGTGGGGTATCATTTGAAAGGTAATTGTATGTTCTTTTGGGCCAAGTAGGCTTTTATGTGGTTTGAATACATATGCGATGAAACAGAAGTTGAAATGTTTAAGTGCATCACCTAGATCTATGTTCCGGGATCGGCAAAGACCTTAAGCTGATAAATCGTTGCAGTCTAAATGGGACTTACTGTTGTCAAGCTCCGTAACACAGTCGAATTGATTACTTTCTCACATGAATGGGCTTGGGTATCGATACATCAGTTATCAATATGTCTTGATAGTATCAAGTTGATACGTAATTAATCATTACAATACATTATCTATGAGTAGATAGTAAAGACATGCTATTTGTATGTTGTGCACCAACAGTACGGTGCGAATTAGTGAAAATGTTTGTGAATGGTAATGCCTTGAACAGGCATAGTAGTTCTTTTATGACAAGACTTGCAAGTTTGTTAAAGTTATTTATCTAACGACATACCAACCGTGGTAGATACAACGTTTTTCGCAACTTTAGGCCATAATCACCTTTCCAATGCAAAACAAGTCCTACATGTTGTACCGAAATTCACGTGTATGCAGAAATTCATTTGAACGATCAAGAAGGCTGCAATAATACACATTGCAATGTGATGAGACGCGTTGTATGTAAATCAAGTAGTCAATGCTTAGTATATACTCTTCAACAATAGGTTTCTTCCATCGTACTGTAAAAACGAACTTTGACAAGCCGAACACGAACCGATGTCATCCATAGAAACATAACCACAACTTTTTTCCTTTGTTATTTTGACATTTTCATTATAAATAATGTTGAGGTTATGGCTCTATGGATGACGGTTTGACTTTTCATTTTGCCTTGGAAGAAACGTATACGTTAGGTATAATTATGACACTCTATAATGGCTATAGTCGCTGATTTGTCGTCAAAAAAGTGTGGGTGTGGGAGGTTCGAATTCTGGTCAATTTCATTTATAAAAATTCAGTCGTCGTTGAAGAGGTAATAGGTTATGTAGCGTGCGAAAAAAAAGTTCGTATTTCACTGTGTACAGTGAAGTAAATACCTTCAAAACGACATTAAATGGAAGCATGGAAAGGTGATGATTATGGCCCGGAATTGTGAAAAAACAACAGAATTCCTCAACGCGGGCATTTTGAATTTTGTACGCTTTTCCACAGTATTCTTATTCTGTTTTGGAAAGTGATTTCTACAAAATTTCATTATCATCGATTACGCAAGTCACTTAGGTCACTTAGCAATGAACTAGGCAGCGATAAAGCCACCATAAAGACAAGCAATACAACATCGAAAGGACTATTTTCGATAAAGCTGTGACGCCCGTATTCCGACGTAATGTACCCCTCGGTAGAATGTTATCTTTGCTAACGTTGGGAATGATAGAAATCTTTTATAAGAAAATATATTTTGTGCAGCAGATCTTTACTACACTCGTCGCAGTGCGTTTCGAAAGTCACAGTGAAAATGTTGAAAAAAATTGGTTCAAAAATGTTCAAACCTGAGTTATGGGAATCCAATAAACCGAATACTCCACTTGTGCGTGCGCTAATGGAAGAATACAAGGATAAGTTCAATTGGCGTGCCGATGGTAGAGATTCTCTAATGGATGTTGGTTGTGCCGGTGGAGGGCATACCATGGAATTCGTTCTCCCGATTTTGCCGAAAAATTTCGATCGTTTAATCGGTATCGATAATTCATCGGAAATGATTGCTTACGCCCACAAAACATATTCGCGACCAAACATCGAATTCAAGACATTCGATATCGTCGAAGGTGATACGAAAAAACTGCCACAGGTTGATCATATCGTATCGTTATACGTTTTCCATTTGTTGTCTGATCATGAAAAGGCTGTGACCAACATGTTCGATGTGTTGAAGCCGGGCGGCGATTGCTTCTTAGCGCATCTACGATACTTTGGTTTGTACACTGCATATGAGCTAATCTCACGTGATCCAAAGTGGTCGAAATACATAACCGATGTGAATGACGTGATCATACCATCATACTTTTCGAAATGTCCCGAGTCTGATTTGGAGCAGTTGCTAAAGAAATGTGGCTTTAAGAGCGTAGAAGTAAGTTCTAGGGAAGCGAGCTTCGAGGTAGGAGATTTTAATGTTCTTAAAGGTGAGTGATAGAAAGGTATTAACATGTACAGAGCCTCTAGATGTAGTAAAATGAAAACGGCAGCTCATGCGCCCACCATTAACGATTTTTTCTCACATTTATTTTAGATCTTATTAAAACGGTAGCGTCACTCTATAAAGGAATCCCACTAGCGCAACATGATGATTTTACCAATGACTTGACTCATCATGCAATAGATGCCTTCAATTCATTTTCATACAACAAACATTCGACTACAAGCAAAGTGTTTTTCCCAGGTGCGACTTTAGTTGCGTACTCTAAAAAGTAGAAATGTAAAGAAAAATCTGTGTTTCAGTGCTATAAACACAATAAAAATGAAATATCAAAACGATCTATCGATAAAAACTGATAAGCTTCGAGTCGTTGATCAATCTTCCGAGCAACCGTTGTCTCTAATCACAACCCGTCGTCATACGTTTACGAGAAAAAACGAATCTATGAAAGATACTTCTCGAGACACATGAGTATGGTTACAAAGTCTAGACAAAATACCATTATCCTACCAAAAAACTGGGGAACACGTAATTAACTGGGTGCATCAATGGCGTTTACAATAAGGAATGTGACACCCCTCTTACTAAATGTGTTATCGTAAAGATCCTCAAAAGTGGATGCTTTCAAACTAATTTATTTCACCGGAAACGTACATACATTCAAACTAAAGTTCCGGTAAAACGCAATTTATAAGATTACCGCCGACATTTTATTTCTACTGGGTCATCACTTTTGAGCCTCACATCGCTCACATCCCACCAAACGACAATATTGTTGTTTGTTTACATGATTGGCCATAATACATTTATCATAATTTTGGTGGCTTTGACGAATATTTTAAGTCAACCGCTAAGCGAAGTAGCACATTTCCGCACAAAATCTGTATTAAATCACATCGAAATCACCGAAATTATTTCAATTTTCACAACCGACACTAAATTTTTGTGTTGGTGATTTGATGTTTCAAAAACAATACTCATTTTAAGATTAACGACTTTGACGACGATTTTCTTCGTTAAACCATATTTGACTAAGTTCAGAGTGGATGTGATTTGGGTGTGAAATTGAGTGGGAAGTGCTATTTTCGTAGATTTTCTTTTTGTAATTTCTTTTAAATGAGACAATATTTTGAGACTGCCCGATATACGAGTTTCTTATTTTTCGTGTTTCTGCTGATCTGTGACAAAAAATCGTGAATAAAATCCTTATTTTGACAGATCTAAATTATGTTCAGGAAAATAGTATTTTATTGCCTATCCACTCGGAATATTGTTGCTACGTGTACAATTCCCACCCGCGGAAAGCTGTCGTTACATGTGGGAACTTTTTTATTACATCACAAGTGAAGGAATATGAAAATTCATTACATACTAGGAGATTTTCATTACTTATCAGCAAATCACTTATCACACGAAATATTCTTTAGGTATTTATAGCACTGAAATTGAAACAATGACTCGCGATGTTGTTTAAGTTTCGATACCACAAACTTTGTGACTTGAATTAAGGGACTAGATTCGTTTTAAACGTTTCAATGCAACAACATATTTTTTTGTTGGTTTTGTGCTCGCCTTCGGCTCGGATATGCAAACTCTTCACCTGTCAAAATAACCGTTTCCAAAGCTTGCTGCTTAAAACCACACTTGTGAGTTAGGCTCGCATCACAAAACTGATCCCTCGTGTAATGAACTACCTCCGCAGCATCCAATGTAATCTACTGTGACATGACTATAGATGAAAAGTGGAGTTTTAGTGTGAATTTTGTTGATCCGAGACGTAGCCGAAGTCAATAAGCACACGAGAACTATACTTTTCAACTTTTTGTCCTGATTAATGTAACGAATTTTACATGCTGAGGGCGTCGAAAGTAGTGCTTGGAACATGGAAAGTGCGTTTTTGGACATGCTACATCATGTAAAAATGTATTACAGAATCATATTTATCGAAAAAATGATGTTGAGGAAAGTACTGTTAAGAAAATTGTTAAAATAGGGTAAAATACGTCTTGAAAGAATGTAAAAATGAAAAATAGCTGAATCATCTGCCACTTTGTGACGCAAAGTTTTTTTGGTAAAATTTTTCTTCTAGAATTTTTTTCGGATAATTTTTGCTTTGACAATTTTTGCGTACAAGCGCAGAATGCGTCACCTTCAGCGATATCAGTTGTTTTGGAAGTATGCCCAGAGACTTGCGTCACTTTTGCTCTTTGAGTGTTTTTGACTGATTCACGTTACCGCATCCATTGAACCAACTCACTTCAAGCTGCCAAATTTGGTTTGAAACGAGATTAAATAGGTACCGCCGATCACCAATCACTTTTCTTTTCATATTTATAATGAGTGATGGACAAGAACTTCACACAGGAAAATATTAGCCTAAACCCCTGAGCCGTTTCTGAGAACCAGTGGATGCGACCACTGAAAGCAGTCAGGTACAGCCTGAGCACATATTTTAATGGGGATCGGTAGAGGGAACAATTCTAAGATCTACTGTGCAAAATTTTTAATTGAGTACCATTTTGTATGAAAAATGTTCCCAGATTTTTTTACAGTGCCAAAATCTGTTTGATACACTGTCCCGATTCTCTACCACTTAGAGTACCACTTTCAGAGTAACTGGTGCCATTTCACCACTGTTGCTGAGCGATGAAAAGAAGAATTTTGTTCTGTGTAAATATCATCTTCTACTACCGCCTCGACCGCTTATAGATCCGCGCCTGAACTTTGAACAACAACATCTCTTACTCTGCAACTGAAATTTCCAAGGTCACCATGCTACAATCGCTACCAATAGAGATATTAATATCAAAACTGCTTATGATGTAAGTTGATTGAGCGGATCGAATACAAAGAAACTACTCAACAATTTGCTTGACATTTACTTCGGCTGTTCGGCTACATACCTATAGTTTACATCACAGACAACAAAACTCTTTCTTTCTTCGCCTATATCAAAACCGTAGGTAGGTAATTTAGTTCAAAAATTTGTTTAAAGGTCGTCCAGGTATTTACATGTATCAACAGATGTTATTCATTAATTCGTACACAGTGAGAGCTGACGTGTGTGTTGTTATCGCGCTAAATAATATTCTGTTATCGCACACGGTTAAAATGGTTAATTACGTTTCGTGTACGAATCGGTTCAATTGACAAAATAAATAAATGTCCACCATTAACTGGTTAGACATTGTTTCGGTTGCAGCAATTGTAACATCGGTTCTTCAGATTTTAACCGGATCGTAAGTGTGCACCGATTCAGACACATTTGCTGAATTTTAACATGTAATTAATACTTCCGCGTAATACGCAGCCTTGTGTGCTGCAAATACATTAGGAAACAGTCCACCGGTGAATCGTCAATATTCCCATTCGTAAGTGGATTTCTATCGTAAGTTGAACGTAATGAATGAATCGTATGTGGACAATAGGGGTAAACCGTTGCCCTTGTTCGAATTAGTGCAGCTAGACTGTATATTTGAAACGGAAAATTTTGCATGTCAAAGCTTGTGGTCAAAGTCAACGGTTTTTCCCCTGATGTACACTGACATCAGATTCGCACGTTAAATGCGCAATATATCGAAAAGGTGTAGCCTGTGGCTGTTGTACGGCTTACTTACTCAAGTGCTAACTGTGATCATTGTAAATGGAATTGGCACGTTATTGTTCCTATCCTACACAATCACGTTCTTCGTGTACACACCGGACCGAAGTAAAAGTGTGAAATACATTTTGGTCACAAAACTCATCCTATTCGCAGCCGTTGTGTATGTACGTTACGATCCGAATGTGACGAGGTCCACGCATTTTATTGGTAGATATGTGGGAACTGAGTAGTTGGCACAGGTCAATTAACTATTCGAATGCAGATATCCTTTTGTTAACTAGAACAGTTGTTGACATGAAAGAGTATGATTGTTAATCAGTTTCAGGCGAACCGTAGATGAAGAAAGATTTAAATAAAATTTGATTCGTTTACGTTGAGAAAAGTCGGATGTTTTATTAGGCTACGGCCTTGCCTGATCCTATATGGGGGCTCAACCGCTTTTGGACCTTTAAGGGATGTAAATTGTGAGAAAAATTAAAAGACATTTGAGAAAATCCATTTAAAGTTTGCAAAGTGAATTGTGTAAAGACGATTTTGAACAATAGAAAACCGAAAGTAAATGAAAAGAAGCACGTGGAGAAAAGAATCGCAAAGAGTCCGGGTGAATGCTGAGTGGGTTTACGCCGAACAAATCGCAAAGAGTCCGGGTGAATGCTGAATGGGTTTACGCCGAACAAATCGCTAAGAGTCCGGGTGAATGTTGAGTGAATTTACGCCGAACAAATCGCAAAGAGTCCGGGTGAATGCTGAGTGGATTTACGCCGAACAAATCGCAAAGAGTCCGGGTGAATGCTGAGTGAATTTACGCCGAACAAATCGAAATGAAGATAACAAACAACTGCTAAGAAGTAAAGAATGAGATGGGACGAAAAGAAGCTGGAAAGAAATCGAACACGCAACGCGACGAAAAAGTAATTTTAAAGTTGGCATACGAACTTTAAAAGTTCCAGAAACATCGAATCGACAGCAACGTGGTGTATACAATTCGAAACAATAAGCAGGTTGGCGAGACAACAACAAAAAACAGATCGAACAGTGACTTGCAGTACAATTGTCGCTTATATGTTGAACTTCGATTTGGTTGGTAAATCGGAATCGTGCGGCAAGGCTGGTTGTATAATTTTCGGATCATACGATGCGACGACTTGGATAATTTTGAGTTTCGAATATACGAGGAATGTGGACGATTTTGATGTGAACATGAAACGTTGCAATGGCGATGAATATGGCAAAAGTGTTAGGATTTATCATTCGTTACATTTGTGAATTTACCATTCGTTATATTTGTAAAGAGGGTTGTGTGGTTGAACACATTTGAGGTCAAATGTTTTGTTAAGAGGGGGTTGTGTGGGAACTGAGTAGTTGGCACAGGTCAATTAACTATTCGAATGCAGATATCCTTTTGTTAACTAGAACAGTTGTTGACATGAAAGAGTATGATTGTTAATCAGTTTCAGGCGAACCGTAGATGAAGAAAGATTTAAATAAAATTTGATTCGTTTACGTTGAGAAAAGTCGGATGTTTTATTAGGCTACGGCCTTGCCTGATCCTATAGATATGCTGACCATCATTATAACTTAGTGGACAAACGGTGAGATAATTCCTTTTACAGGCTTACTATGCTGCCTGGTCTTTGTGGTCTTTTGTGCAGCGCCACTGTCGATGCTCTTCAATGTGATAGAGACGAAGAGCACCGAAATTCTGCCATTTCCACTGATATTGGGATCGTGTGTCGTTTCACTGATTTGGTTTGTGTACGGGTACATGATTGAAGACACATTCATACAGGCAAGTAATTATGCGATGTCAAGGTTGTATATGAGTAGGTTAGCTCCAGTGAAAAAATGGCGATCGGCGTCACCTTCTTATATACAACCTTGGGTTGGGCGATGACGATGATCATTTTGTTGTTCTTTCTCTTTACAAAAAATATTTTCAATTGGTTGCAGATACCAAATTTCCTGGGATTTCTTTTATCGATATCGCAGCTCGTTTTATTTTTTATTTATCCCAACCACCGCCACGAACCGTTATTGGGATCGACTGATCAGCAGATTGTTTTTGTCGTTTCGGATAATGTACCGTACAAGACATTTTAATTCGAAATAAAGGGCGCGAAATATTGTTGTTACAGCAAATGTTTCTTTCCACGTCATCACTCCATGGCTGGACGGGCGATGTCGCGATGTTGATTTTTGTACGAATGTGTATGGTTAACTCAGTTTAATACCAGGCAAATAGGGAAAATAGGGAAGGGCTAGCTAAGTGTTAAGAGACCGAAATGAATAAACCATTGATATCGTTTACTCTCTATCTCTATCTCTTTATTCGTAATTTCTAAATCAGTTGGCTAAATTCGAATAAAATTCTTCATTTCAATATGTGTCCTGTCGTGATTTGATCCATTGTACCATTTACCGAAAGGATTTACTTAATGTTTGAATAGGCGGCAATACGCGGTCTTCAACTATCCAACGCAGTTGGTTGTTATTACCTGTCCCTCGAGTTGACGTAATTTCCAACGACCAGCTGTGGCGTTCCTCCATCCAATTTTTTCCTATATAAGGATTGCCTGCTACAATTACGAAATAAACGCCCTCAGGAGCCGTGTACTTGGTCGTACATTCCAGTCCAGACAAAGCACCATGGCTTGTCATGGCAAACACCGACGACTGTTTCGAACCGATTTCGTGTTCGGGAAACAGATTCGGAGCATAGCCGCCGTGAACACATTCGTTTTTATTCAATTTGAACGTTAGGCCGGATTTGTTGAAAATTATAACGTCCGTAGACCGGGCTGCCGTTGCATTTCCAAATATCTCCAAATGAAGTCTGTCTAGAGCTGTTTGGGTAAAAGGTGCTCCATATTGTGTGGCCTGACGGATTAGGTCCGGAATCGCAGATGCAATTGCAGTTGAAACTGCCTGTTCAAAAATGGTTTTACGGGTTGTCCGAGCGAGGGAGACAATTTTTGTCAATCACAAAATGAGACTCACTTGACAAGAAGCAACATTGTCGGTGATGATAGCACACAAAGTAAGAGCTAATGTAGCCAAAACGAGTTTACTGGCGAACACCATTTCTCCGATTCCAACGAGCGTCGAGATACTGAATCCAATTTGGCACAACGATTGCGATTTATAGTAGTCAGTTCCATGAAGATCAAGGGAAATCCTGACTTATCTAAAAAATTTGATAAAGAAATGGGTTTTCCAGAAAAATAACATCACAGTTCCAACAACCAACACATGACCTAACGACCTTTTATCACTTGTACTTACACATTTAAAATGTGATGTGATAACTTATTCAAATGAATTTTTCATGCTAGCGTGTGGTATATTGTACTTTACGTCACTGTCCAAGGGAATACAAGTAGCTATATGTCACGTGTTCGACTCCCGTGTCAGACATAGTTCATAGGGGTTTCCCGAATCGTAAATGATCAGTCTCTAATGTTAACACTAGTCAGCTCTATCGACCGAAAAACCAAGAATCTGATTCTAAAATATCAACCACTAGCTCTAATGTTCTAATAAATCAATCATACGATTTACAAATCAGAATTGTAAAATCTCTCAAAAATATGGGTGTGCATAACAGGTACCATTGACGGCATAGGTGCTTGGCAAGCATCAGTTTTCCTGCCCGTCTTATCTTACTTCACTATTACAGTGAAAATGCACCTACCACCCTCTAGCATATAACAGTTATTTCAATGACTACATTTTAGTGTGAATAATGTTAATCTGAGTCGTTGCCGAGGTCAATAAACGCATGAAAACGAGACTTTTTATTTGTATCCCGAGTTATGTAATGAGTTTTACATGCTAAGGACATTGAAAGTAGTGCCTGAAACATAAAAAGTACTGTTTTCGACGCATGCAGCATGTTATATAACTAATGTAATCGCTTCACCTTCACCGACACACTTGTCAAACAACAGATTTGCAAGCTTGCAAGCCAGTAACGTAATATACTATTACCGTTACGAAGGGCTATCGATACCGACTTTAGGAATAACACGACAGAGTAAAGTTAACCAGGCAGGAGCGCTTGTTTGACTAGGGACCTGAATAATCTAGTAGCCTTGTACTTCAATTTTTTTAAACATACATTTTATGAAGGACTAGAACTTGTCATTATTTTTGTCATCATTGTCGATACAGGTGAATAGCCGTATTATGTGTCAGGATAAATAGCAAAAACCATGTTCAAAACAACGTTGAAGTAAAAGATTTGTAGTCAGTTTCTTGAAAATAGTTTGATCAAATGAATTAATAGATCCGATTGCAGAGCTGCTGACGTCTGTGGTTAAAATGATTATAATTTGTGTGAAAGCATGTCAGATCAAAATAGTATGAAAAAAAAACGAGCGCACAATTTCAATCGTCATCTAACTGGTAAGTGTTAGGTCTTATCATTAAAGTTGAATTTTGTTGATTGATGTAATTCATCTGAGCTGAATTCTATAAGGTCATATGGTAAGATTTCGGCAAAGAAATTCAATCGCCCTTATCAAAGAGATCAGTGATATCCCGCTCATTATATGAAACAGAAACAACTAACCGAGACTTCTAATAAGTCTTGGCTTCCACTAGAAAATTGTCAGAAATTTCTAAAAAAATAAAATAAAATGAATCAACAGTCCCAGAGTACGACTGGCGTCTTATAATTCTGAATTGTTCTTTCCGCGTATTCATTTTACGTATACAAAGCACACAGGTGGTTCCATTGTTTCCATCATAATTTACCAATTAGATTTGTTTCCATTTTCCGCGACAACATCATTAATCATTCCTGTTCGTTAACAATTTTATTCATAAACTAGTAGATAACTGAAGCATAACGGTCGTCGGTACATTATATGCTTCTGGTCGGTGGATGTGGTATGCATTTTCAATCACTTTCTCTGCCGGTAATTCTATTGTGAACCATGTTACAGACGCTACAATCGGTTCAGTTCGAATCACTTTATTTATTTTGAATTTTAATTTCGGCTGGACACCACCTATCGAAAAATTATCAGATTATTAATTAGATAATTTAAATTAATTTATTTTGCAGAAAAAATAAATTTAATTCAAGTCAAATTACGAAAGCCTTATTGAAATTGCGAATATTGGCGAAGGAAAACCATCGCATCGAGATGGTATGGTATGTATGGTATGGTATAGCATAATTTAAACGCTACACCATACGGTGCTGATATGTAAGATCAACTTGATAAAAACAAAATTCTCTCAAAATGGTACATCGGTATACACCATTTCGATTTTAGAGAGTGTTATTGCCGTTACCACGTTACATTTTGTCGATTGGTATATAGAACTCGCCGCCATACATTACACGGTTCCTAATATGTCTCCGCAAATATTATATTTATCGCATACGCGGTGTGATTCCCCGAAAAAATTATTCACCTAGGATATATAAACAAACATTATACTTCTGTAAGTTGTCAAAGTGTCATTCGCATATCTTGTTGTCTCGTTTTCGCTTATGCGATAAAAAAGAATATGCACGTATGACAAGCCGTCTCGGCAAGCCTCGACCGCTTTGCCATACGTGCATAATATTTATTATCATTAAATGAATGATGGTGATGACGATGTGGCTGTTATTTGGTAAATTAATAAGCAAACCGAGAAACAACACGAAATTTTCTCTCTCTCTCACTCTCCCTCTTAACATTTAATTTTATGGATATTCGCTTGGTTTGCTCCGCTGTTTTAATGTGACGAGAATATAATTATAAACAAAGACTGGTCAACCTCCTATTGGTTCTAATATGGCACTTGGTGCGTGAACATTAAGAGCAATAATTACACTGAAATGGGGACGCAAACATTGTCTTCGTCAATTTGTTCCATCATTGAGCCGTTCTATTTGCTCGAATTATTTTACTATTTTTCGACGTTAATTCTAATTATTTTGTGAGACATAGGTGTAACTTAATGTTTTACGACACTTCAAACAAAACAATCACATTTTGTGATGATTATCGTAGCCGCGATGATGTAGTTAATCGGAGAAAAGTTTTAAGACTGTAACCTCAGCTGTGTAAGCTCAAGTACACAACCAGAGTCAGTGAAATGAAATTCTCATTAATTTTTCCACATGAACTGCAAATTTTGACAGATGGCCCATACATTTTCTGTCAAAATTTCATTTCATCAACTGGTTGTATACTTGACTTTACACAGATGGTGACTTTATCTGAACGTGAAGAAGAAGAAAAATTGGTTTGAATCCAGGCACAAATGCTCGTTGCTCTTAATTCATTGGTTCGTTGTTCTGTAATGAAGCTAGAATTCTCGAAGTCATGTAGGTGTCGAACCGAAAATTGTAATGGTGGTTGGATGGATCAACACGCACGATTTGATTAAGCACTTTTTCGACGAATGTTCCATTGATAATTTTGATAAATGACCGGCGACTGATTCATAGGTTTTGAAGGACTTCTAAAAAATTTGGATTCCATCGAAGTCGGATATTCGGTGTACTGATTCGATCACAGTCTTTTGTTCGTGGAATTTTTATTTTATTGAAATTAAATACACCGCAGTCTGAAGGTCGATAGACTCATCGGTACAATTACATTAATTTTGAAAACAATACAATTATGTGAGCACACGATGATTTATTGGAAGTTATTCCTAATTGAAATGAGTAGTCATTTGGATCCCCATTAACCTCCAACAGTTAATACAGAGTCAAAGACATCGTCGGAAGTTATTTATATTTGAACAATGAACTTCATTTTGTTATCGAGGACTTAACCATAGACAACATGTCACAATATGATGGATTCCACACCCGCGATTGCTGTGATTTGTCTGGTGCGTGACTAGATGATCACGGACCGATTGCCCCACAGAGCTGCGAGTCTCTCATAAGATGCGTATAAATGATTAAAGCAGTTTTCTTTGTACGAGTGGACCAGCTGAAAAGCAGCTTGACGAAAGTTCTATCTGAATTTCAATGACGTCGACTGTAGTCCTTTTCGACAATGGCCAATGTCAACGTCAATTTATTTGTGTAACACAAACATCTTACGAGAAATGGTAGCGTTCAGGATAAGGTCTTTTCGAGGTGAACAGCAAGATATATACTGACGAGAGCATATTGAACAGAGGACACAAAATAGCATTAAAGACGAGCATTTGTCATTCTAATTTGAGAAGTGTGTACATGCTTGCTCACTGCATCGACTTTCACGTTCTCCGATCGACGCGTGTTACTGAATTACGTACATTCGATATAACCTTGTTCTCGAGATGTAAGCAATTATTGTTAGCACATCTGTGATACTAAAAATAAAAATTGAGTCACAGGAGCTTCACAAAGAACTTGCGTCAACTTAAAATTGTTTTTTTTTTGCAAAATTTTATTGGGAACGTGTGCCTCAAAAACCCCGATATTGTGTACGCAGTAGGTGGATAATATAACTATTTTTATACAGAAAATCGATAAATTGTTCCATTCGAAAAATTCAATAAAATAACTAAATTTAAAGACCGGTACAAAGCAGCCCAGTATGGATAGTTTATAAATGACGGGCGAAGGTCGAAAGTGGACAAAAAGTTCTTTTTGATCGGCATTTCTTAACGACATTCAACTTAATGTTACACGCCTCAAAACCATTGTAAAACCATTGGCAGTACTTTCAAACATTCCAAGGGACGAAAACGATGTTTTTCTTTTGAATGAATACGAAGGCAGGGTGGTACCTCTCTCTCAGTCTTACCCTTTTTGCATGTTTCGTATCATGACGTAAGAAGTCGTCATTTTTGGAATGGAAGCTCTCAATTTAGAATTTCCTTTTTTATCCAGGGGTAAACAACTGTTCTGTGGAAGGTGTGATGAACCGGTTCTCTCCACGAAACACAAATATCAATTTGTTGTACAATTTTTCAAAAAGTGCCAGTTCGGGGAAAAAAATGTCTATTTTTAGCCCCGTACGAAGTACAAAGGGACTTATAGGATAGTCCGTCACGTCGATATCTTGAGTAAATCAAATCCGATTTAAAAAAAATTTCACTGAAAGGTAGTCGAAATAGGGAGGCTAATTTCGAAGAGGGCATATTCGGGTCGGCCCTTCGTGAGTTTGGGCCGCCTAAGTGTTTTAAGGTCTTTTGGTCTTTTTTTACAGCAAAATAAAGGACAAAAGATAGAAAAGTATTGTCGATATCGATCCAGGAAAAAAAGTTTATTAAAATCGGGTGAGCGGACCCTAGTTAGGGCCCTAGAAGTGAAAGGCTACTCGAACCTAAGTGTATTTTGCATATAGCTCGAGTAAATTTCATCCTTTTTTCCCAATTTTGGTTTCATTTACAGGGTAATCTCACGTACGCAATAAATATACGGGTTCCCACGGGGCTCAGTCGCAGCAAACGCTCCCACTGTTCTGATGGCTCGTTTTTCTGCCAAAATAAGTGGTGAGAAAATATACATTTTCTCACCAGAACTGTCATCAGACGAAGTGTACAAAAAAAGACATTTTCAAGACCTTTTGAGTGGAGAAAAAAATGATTGTGCTCTCGACGCTCTCGATTTTTTTTTACAGTACTCCCATCCTCCATATTTACAATAAATGAAATTCGGTCATGATTATCTGAAAATTTTCTCATTTGCTGGGTAAGTGTAACAACAACCTTAAAAAATTGTTTATTAAAACTGTGCAAGTTGTCCAGTTGTTCCACATAGAACGTCTATTGATTCAGCTTTGTTCTCTATGAAAAGGTTTTCGCGTGTTACTCAAGCTAAAAACAGAAATTTCAATCTGACGATCGTTCAAAGACAGTTTAGCTTACAGACAGTTCAGAGGCTCTTAGATGAAGTTCCTAATATTCTTGGCGATATTTGGGCTGGTAATTGTGATAAAAGAAATTTTAGAATGAAATCGTTGATACTTTCGAAGGCTAAAACCATCTCGGATTTTACACTGTCAGACTTAACAACTATACAAGACGACAAATGAGTGGAATCGCTCGCTGTTTGTATCACCTTCTGTGAATTTATATTTAGTAATTACTGATTTGTTACCTAAGCGCAGAAAATTCCAACAAGAGCAATAAGTATGACCAGAGCGAAGCGACGTCTGCTTTTCGCTATAGAAAGGTTGGAGCTTTCTATTTATTACCAAACAAAAATCGTCTTACGTTCTTCCAAGCGAAATATTTGGTGCCTTCTATCACAGTCCCCAAGTCTTGCACTGCCAATCCAGTAATTTAAAAGAAAAGATGGGGAGTTTCTTATTCCACGTTGATCACTATGAAAACACCGAAACTTATTCGCACAGAGTTTAATTGAAGCCTATTATTGAACTGCTAATGAAGCAACCATTCCATCGACACTCCGAATTTCCAAATTTCACATTGCAATAATTCCCGAGTCGTTAGAAATAACTTCGCGATTTCACTCGAAACTATGGTTTGTTTCGCTCATTTTTTTTTCCATTTGTAGGCGCTGCTTACAGTCGATGCTGCTAATAGCAAGAGAAAGGAAGTTAGCTACAGCATTAGATCAACATGGCTAAGCTACAGGAAGCAAGACCAATGCAGTTGTATGTGCAATGAACAATGGCAAGAAGGTGTTCAGGACTATCATGACGGATGTGAAAGAGCTACCTCGCAATACGAAGGTGACGCGAATCCTCTAGCTGCCGTAGTTATGGATTCATTCCGGGAATTTCTGACGATAGTGATGGAATCTGCTAATTCCAACTCAACGATATTGAGCTCCAGCGGAAAGTCAATGCTAAAATCGATGAGTAAATGCAAGAAGCTCGACCGATCTTCCATGGTGATTCTCACTGAATTCGAGAAAGTTTTCCCGTTGGTGGCAAATGATCTCAGAATTGTCGCATTGAGGTTGAGCAATCACATTGGCCATCTTGCAAAATCCTTTACGGATTCTGTACAGGAGCTCAGCTGTGTGTTTTCACAGTATATGCGAGATCTTCTGTCCAGTTGCAGATTGACTGGATGCAAAAAGAAAGTTGATCTCGAGCCTTCGCTGAAAAAATTGCAAAATCTGATGAATCTGGTGGCGTTAATTTCGGAGACGCTATTAAAGGATTGCAACCCGTCAATTGAAGCACAACAGTCAGTGTTGGTGCTTTCTGTCATATTTTGGTGGTTCCAGATCGTCGTTCAAGGGATAAACACTGCCACCATGGATATACTGGGCCGAAGAGATTGCGAGGTATCACAAAATATCAAATCGCTTTCGTTGTCATTCGATTTTGTGCTCGTGTCGATTACCCAAGCCATTTCTGGCGTTGTTGCGTCATTTGTCAAAAATATCAAAGGATTTCTGAGCATGTTCGTCAACATAACCCTGGCTTTGAATACGGCGATAAAGGACATCTTTGGTGTATTTAACGGAGTGACGGTAACTGTTGCCGAGATAGCACGGAATTTATTCAAAAGTCTCGAGATTACGTCTGCAACAGGACGAACGAACATTGTAAAGGGAGTGAGGGGTTCCAATTAACTTGAATGAGCAATTTCTCCGATACTCTCCAATCAATAAACTAAAATTAGTCAAAAATCATTCGAACTAGCAACTTTTTCGAAAAAAAATTTTTTTTAAAAAAATTGCGTCACACAAGTGGCAGATGGCTCGACTTTCGTCATTTTGAATATATTTTTCTTTCCGGAAATATCTTTTTCTATTTTTAATTTTTCTTAGCAGCAGCGCACAACCACAACATCTGAGACAACAAAACTGAGAAAAACACATTCCACGCACTGACAAAAAAAGAGTACACAATCCCACCTGTAGCCGGTTCGTTCATCTCCAAGATATAGTCTACAATACATCATGTTTATCATATTCTAAGATTTAGGCCTAACCCACTTCTAATCATGTTCAATGCAGTTTGAAACGTCAAACAGTAACAGATGCAGAGCTCCCACATTGTCCTAATTTCCTACTTTGTCCTACTTTTTGGAAATTCGTCCAACTTGTTAAGCTTGTTAAGTTTTGTTAAGCAAATTCATGCTACAGGATGAATTCCTTTGTTCTGAACATTCACATTTCTGTAGTCGGATGGGCAACAGTTTACTATAGAAAGAGTAAATCTCACGAGGGGGAATTCACCTCATCTGCAATTAGTCAGTAACCGACCTCTGTGGATGAAATCGTTTTCGTTCAGCCAGTCAAATTTCGTGTTAACAGTTACTTGGAATAAACCTATAATCTATTTGCGTCGCTCTTTCCTTTCAAGCACGGCAGAGTAAAGTTAACCAGGCAGGAGTGGACGTTTGACAAGAGACCTGAACAATCTAGTAGCCCTATATTTTTTGCGAATAAATTTTTTCAATTTATGTCAGTGTTCATTTGAGTTCATTTTCATCCAGTATATTAGGTCCCTTATTTGACGTTTCGAAAATGAACCGCTCCTGCCTGGTTTATTTTACTCTGCCGTGCTTTCAAGAGGTTTTTCTGATCGACATAAAAAAACAAATTTTAAGGGAATTCAGCTACGTTATACATTAATGATTTTTCGAATTACCTTCTATTTAACGAACACTAGCATTCCAATGAACTAAATCATAGCACTGAACCAAGCAGCAGGACAGATTTTTTTAACGCATATAGATCTCTTCCAAGTGCTGGTGCAAAGTGCAGTTTACTGTCAAACGTAATCCACAGAGCCATAGCCTCAACGCTTTTCCATACATTTTGTCAACAACATTGTTTGGTTATGTTGTCTGTGTATGACGATTGACATTTCGATGTTGCACTTGGAAGAGACCTATTAGGCTAAAGTATAGAGTAGGCAATGTAATGAAAGTACAAACCAGGTATGGTAAATCCATACAACCCGGAGGAAATACCGATTTCATATTTAAAAAAAACTCACCTTTCAGTGAGGTGAGTTGATTCATATGAAATCGCTATTTTCTCCGCTCCATACAAATTTTGACATCAGACAATACTCTCTCTACCAAACAAACTACTTTTATTAAGGTGGTGAAAGAATCAAGTAGCCTTTGGAATTTACATGTAATTTGACACAGAGAGCTGAGCGTGAGCTGAGAGTTTGTTTGCTAGAGAGAGTATTGCATTAGACCGTAGGTTTGTTCCAAGTAACTGTAAACACGAACTTTGACAACCCGAACAACGACAATTTCATCCATAGCAACGTCGCTTACGTAATATTTCGTACAAATCGATCAACGTCGCCTACGCGATTTACACAGAGATATTATTGAGGTTATGGTTCTGTGGATGAAATTTGACAATTCATATGGCCTTGGAACAAACCTATACCTATAGAGTATACTTTCATTGCTAATATGAACTGCCACAAAATAAACAACATTCTTTGAACCGCCCCAAGTATAAATTTAATGAGAGTACGGCAGAGTAAAAGTAAACCTGGCAGGAGCGGTTCATTATTGAAACGTCAAATGAGGGACCTAATGCATTGTATGAAAATGAACTCAAATGAACACTGACATAAGTTGAAAAATTTAATTCGCAAAAAACATACGGCTACTAGTTTATTCAGGTCCCTAGTCAAACAAGCGCTCCTGCCTGGGTTACTTTTACTCTGCCGTGATGAGAGCCAAAATTTGAAATTTTTAGTGCACTTTAAAATGTAGGCAAAATGCAGATGCTGTGGTTAGGATGAATGGAACTTGTTACAGTGGTTGAAGGTGATCTATGGGATTTATGCCTAAGTGTGTTGTCCATGACAAGGCATGACCATAGAGAGAAGAGAGATAAGGCATGATAAGGACGTAAGCTTGGGGGGGAGGTCACTGTGAACTTCACCAAATACAAATTTGTATGACGTTGTGAAGTTCAGCGATAATCCCAAAAACTTTCAAAAATAAAAGATTTTAAGCTTAACCTCTTTTGTTGATAGCTGCAACTTTTTTGCATTATCGAATTCTTCCACCAAATTTCTTGTCGATTTTGCTTCAATTTTATTGAAGTGAGCGAGCTAACAGTGTCAAGGTTTCGCAGATAATCGATTTCTTATATTCATATTTGGATTTGGACTCATAAACTCTTTTAAAAGTTATCAGAGGTCCAGGCCAGTTACTAAAAATTAGTTGTATTTATAGTGGCCACACTAACAGCGTTCACGGCCAATAACAAATGCAGTCTGCACCACCAGCTTAATGTGACTTTCGTATCACGCTTCGAAGTATGCAAATACTCTGATAGAATGTCCAGGTGCTTCAATTGACATATCGCCTTAATGCAGGCTAGCAATATGCACACAAATCCATTGTATTTGAGTTGAGTCATACATCCAAGTCATTCAGTGCGTGCATTATGAAGCTTGGTTGAACTGTAGGATGTTACAAAGTCGACGGTGATGTGGCGAGTCAGCTACAAGGCCGGACTGTCATAGGGCGCCAAAAAGAAATATTTAGTCTAACGGCACGCTAATATAAGGAATTTTGACTAATGAGAAACTAGTCAGAGGGCGCTGTCGGTCTTGCCCGATTTTACCGTGTGGTAAGTCCTACCCTAGTCAGTTGATATTGTTGGTTAAAGTGTTTTACAATGCAAAAGAAGAAACGGAATTTCCAGTTGCGAATTTCACTTTTATTTTTCTGAAATCATGCACAAGAATTCCCAAATTTTTACCCGACAAGCTAGCTCTCCGGTGAATGCGTAACACTTCGATGGGACTGTCTCAGGTGTCTTCGCAGATTATTTTTGTAGCGATACGTTTTAGAGCATTGCGGACATTCGTGCGATTGGTCAGAATGAAAGTTCCCATGCTCCCTGAGCTGGACCTTATTTTTGAAGTAACGGTCGCAGATTGTGCACTGTAACGGTACGAAATGTAAACTACGAACAGGGTACTAAGTCAAAATAACGCTGAACCTGATGTGGTTTTGCATTTCGATGCACCGCTTGTATGTGACGATTCAGACTTCCCTGGAATCCGAACGCTTGACCGCATTCCTTGCATCTGTGTGGCTTGGCACCGGTATGTTTTAGAGTGTGCGACACTAAGTATCGGGCTTGACGACATTTAAAGTCGCACAGATCGCACGAATAGTTCTTATCGACAGTGTCGACGTGCGTGCCACTAATGTGATATTTCAGGGCGAATTGTGAGCAGAAGTTTTTCCCGCAACTCTGCAATGGAAGATTTTGCTGTTGCTCCGTAAAACGATGTACTGAACTCCTTTTACCTCACAAATCCATGATTTCTCGCGTACGATCTTCGACTGGTGCGCTTCTTTTATGTGTCGTTTTAGATCTCGTTTACGGCGAAATAATTCGCCACAAGTGTCACACGTCGAACCGGTAGCTTTTGTGCATATTTTACGCATTTCAATGTGAATTGGAATTGCCGATTGATTTGTTCCGATGACATTCGTGTGAATGTTGAGATCCGATTTGTTCGGCTTTTCCTCACCGCTGTCATCTGAGCCGTCTGTGAATAAGACTTCGAATTCATTGTCGCCGTTTGTCGTGGTTTTTCCCGTTGCGTTGGAATCACTGAGAAATGTGAACTTTTAGCGGGGCTTAGCGAGATGAAGGGAGAACAGTGATGATCAAAGAGGAGAAAACCGAACTGGCTTCTCAGAAATACTGTTCCTCATCGACTGTCCTCACATTAAAACACTTACAATTCCACTTCCAAATCCTTCAACGTACAATCTCGTTCACAATCCTCTAATTCAATTTGATATTTGACCTCCGTCTGCATTGTAATGTTCGATTGACTCAGCGCCCAAAAATTAGCCTCTGCCGATTCGCATATCATCTTGAATTCATAGGCTGCCTGCAGCAGTTCCGTGCAGGGAATGCAAATGTAGGGTGGAAAACCATCGTTCACATCGATACGGAATGTGAAACAGGCGAAATAATGCAATTTGTCCAGGAGATGTTTGTTTTTGCCGGCGAATAAATTTTCCATTTTTGGTACGTCGTAATACGTGCAACAAAGTCGACAAATTGAATCCATTCTGTGTCGATTGCCAACGAGTGGAATTTAATTCGTCTTTTTGAAAATTAATTGGCCTTACGTTCAGATTTAACAAAAATCGGTTTGTTTACACTTTTTCAGTTTGACAGCAACACTGTATCGCATATTTGAATCATTTGATAGAGTCAGTCCGACACTTTAGCGACAAAATGGATTAACAGTGTATGGTGCGAACCGAATTTTCGAAGAAAGTTGGCACAAAATTTGAAAATGAGAAAAGGTTAGAAATAACGGTAATGCTTAAACGAAAACAGAAATGAAATCGTTAGAAACTGATAGCCGTGAAGTATCGCCAAGACTTTATATTCTGGCGATTCGTCACATTTAGGCGTTTTGGCCAAGCAGAAATACGTTGCTTCGCATTGTTTTAGATATACTTCGAAAAAGTGAACTAGCAGCTAACATTGCTGCAAAAAATGTTTTTTCATCAAAAATTGCAAATGCATCAAATTCTTTGAGCAGCGATACTGAGCATCAAATTTTCATTCCAAAACCACATTCATCGAAACACTACCCATGCATGTTTGGTATTATTGGAAAGCCAAGACCAGTATCAGTTGGGGATTTTTTTTTTGTTTTTCTGTTGCTTTTCGGATGCATGGGAACCGTTAGAAGTTCGCTGAAATTATCCATTTTTTACCCATACTTTCAACTGCTCATAACTCAGTGTGGATGAATTTTAAACCCAACAAGACCCAATCTGCCCCGAAAGTACATGCAACTACCTTTGTAATGACACCCCACACGACCTTGTACGTTTCGTGGCCTACGAGAAATTTCCATAAAAGTGCATGTTTTAGGTTTTTGGTCACCTCTCACTAGCCACACAAGCTTGGACGAATTTTTTTGAAAGTGGTTTTGGCTTCTAGGGACCAATACCTATCTAGGCACATATCAAAAAATCCACTAGAAAATGTGTCCGATTTGGGCAGGCTGTTTTTCAAAAGAATCCCTCACGAATTTGCCATAAAAATCGCTAGGGTGTGAATGGGTGTGAATAAAAGCCAAGAAAAATTGCCAAAGGTCAAAATAGTATTTTTTGTTTAAGGATGAAAAGTTTCATTTTTCAGGACTAGTCCGTTTTTCGTGGAAATGCTCACAAACCATATTTTTTTATGTATTGGTTGTAGTTTCAATTAGTAAACACGATTTGTGTGCATTTCCACGAAAAATTTACTTTTTTACCCAACTTTTGAGTAGGTTGACTCTGCTTCCCTCTATACGATGAAGTACACATTGTACTCATAAGGAATATGCTGTGTGTGGTATCATTGGAAAGGCCTCAGACTAACGGATACTATCAATTTTCTGGCAAAACTCTCCGAAAAATGTATGTTTTACTGGTGAAAGTGTTTCACGGGGTCCCAAATAGTACTCTGGCATAAACAGCGATAACATTTTGGTTACATTCACTTTCAACTAAAAGTTTTTTCAAGCTCACTGTGTCGTAACAAATAGTATGTTACATACCAAGGACCGCTTCGCGTCGCTCCATCCCTGGACGTTTTCACCACCTGGGTCTAAAACACACCTTTTTGATCCGTGGTTTGTATACTATTTTTCTTCCTGGAGTACCAAAGTCACATTCCGAACAAAACATAACAACAAAACTGAACAACATACCGGTGCAAAAGCATTCCATATTAATGCCGAAAGTAATCCGTATGAATGCCTAAAGAAGTGCGTTCCGTGTGCATGTATTCTCACAAATGCCGAAAAATAAGCAATCTGTAGGAATGCCGAAAGACATCCGAATGAATGCCGAAAGCAGTCCGTATGAATGCTGAAAGCAATCCTTATGGATGCATTGTCACAAAACACTAAAAACATTACATTCGCGTACATACAACAACTTGACACATTTGGGAAAGAATAAAGATAGGATCGAAAATGACATAAGCGGGAATGAAAATTGAGAGAAAATAGTAGGGGAGAATGTTGGTCTTTCGGTACTAAATTTGGTGAGTGAATGTGACGGTTTTGGTACTACAGGAAGAAAATGAATTATTTTGATTACCTTAAAAAGTTTGAAGTACGCTTTAAATCTCTTTCGCCGCACTTACAAATCAGATAAAACGTCTTATATTTTATGTGATAAAAGAAAATGTCTTTGCGTTAACTTTGGTAAAATTATAAGTTCCTCAGGATCGAACAAAACGACTTTCTCTCACATTTTGTAAAAGGATGACATATGAACAAACATTAGGCCTTTGTGTTAACTTTCGTAAAATGACTTCTCCCCTTGTCGCAATGATGACCCCCAAAATTTGGATTTTTGACATGTCAAAATAGTTTAAGATTTGGCAGAGAATTTCAAAGGTTTGATTTTTGTATGAAAATAAGCCAATAAACGGGTACTCAAACCTTCTATGTTAGTTACTTCCCGGATCCCAGGAACTCCTTAACATTTCTGTAGATTTTCTCGAAACTTTGAACTTATGTTTATGACGTTATCTGAACCTATTGAGCCCGCTGTTCGAAGGCAATTTATTCGGTAGTTTCGGAGCTAGGGCGTCGAAAAATACGTCACAAGCGGCAGATGAACATTCGAAGATAGAACTGGAAAGAAAGACGAAATCCGCATCATCTGCCACTTGTGACACAATTTTGTGTTTGAACATTTTTGACATTGGTTGTACTTTCGGACCTCTTGATGACAAGCATGAAAAACTCAATAAGTAACACGGAAAAGTACTTTCGGTCTTCGTCCTTGTTACATAAATGACAAATGTTAAAATTTTTGAGTTCCGAGAATGCGTCACGATTAGTGATATCAGTGATTTTACAAATAAAGACACAAGGAGCTGCGTCACCCTATGAGTTTTTTTCCCTTATTATAAGAAATCTTCTAAAAAGTGATTTGGAGGTTCTTGGAGAAAGGGTGATTGCTGGAACTGTAAATGCGGAGAATAAGAGATGTTTCTTTCAGTCACAAAACCATGATACTACTAGTGCCCCACTAGAAATAATCATGATGCCAGTAGTCAGTCAGTCTGGTGGGTCTGGTGGAGTTTTAACTCCTTTGGAAAATGTTGGGAGACTCAAGAAACTGTTCAAAGCTCAATCCTCAAATTCCTAAATTTTATTTTATAAAAATCTACAGTCTTCGACATTTCAAATGTCTCACTGTCAAATTTTTCTGAGAATTTCATTGTGTCATTGCGAATTCACAATAACATTCTTTCAAAAAAATGACAGTGAGACATTTGAAATGTCGAAGACTGTAATCAAAAATTTAACGTTTATTTCGTGTAGTGTGTCTATTATAGTTGTCTTGCTTCTACAGGACGTTACGTCTTAACGGAATATGTTCGTTGTGATGATACCACTTCCATTTGCGATGCATTCGAGACTTTACGGAATTTGATCGTAATCATAAAACAGGCCATTAAACATTCCTAGCACAGAAAACTGATCACAACTATTGTCAGCCATTCACCCTCGGTCCAGTCCAACCCAATGAGCGCCCCATCGATGGCAATATGACCAATGCTTACGAAGAACCAACTGAAATTGGAACAAAAATGCGACGCGCACTGGAAATAATAGAAACTTTAACCAACACAAATAAAATGAAACAACCGTCGGTTGAAATCATACGGTTTGTGCGGTATATTTTTCGTCTCGTTCAATTCGATACTGGCTCCAGTTCGTGAAAAATCTGACCAAAGTGAGAATTAACACGAATGAACCTCCTAGGAAATAGAATGCGATGACTGCAATGAAAGTTCGGGAAGTTTGAATACATTTAACGCTTAAAAGCTGCCGATTATAACACTGTTTTATACGAGAAGGTTATGCCACTGTGGCCGTTATCGCAAAAATGCACTGAACTTTGCTGTGATTTTCATACAAATCTGTAGCGCAATTCGATAGTCGTCGTGGCTTTTTTGCAATACGGCTCCAATGAATAAATGGTGATCGGCGTAGCCTTCATATAGAACCTTGGATCATAAATTATATTACGTAGCGCACAAACTTCACATTTTCGAACCATCGAAGATAAAAGCCTCAAAAGTTCGAAAAACATTTTCTCACGGCACTCACGGTCTGAAATCTATTGTCTTTTTAGAGGTGAGTATATACCTTTCTCGAACTGTTTGACACTTTTATATTCACCAGATTTCTTCTCTGTTGAAATTTGCGTTGATCTCTTTCCTTAAGCGTTACGTAACTCATGTACGGTCCTCTTCTTATTAACAACCTTACACATTTCTGTCATATAAGATGAATCCCCAAAAAACCCAGAAGGGTAAATGTGACGCAAGTCCTTTATCTTACTTACAAAATAACTGATATCGCTGAGAGTGACGCATTCTGCGCCTGTACGCAAACGTTTTATCAACAGAAAAGTGACCCAAAAAGTTTCAGAAAGAAAATTTTACCAAAAAAAAAATTTCGTCACAAAGTGGCAGATGATTCGACCTTCTTCCGTTTAAGTTCCATTATTTCACGACGGATTTTGTCCTATTTTCATAGCCATGGTTACCTCAACATCTGCCATTTTGTGACGCATTTTTTTTTGTAAAATTTTCTTTCTGAAACTTTTTGGGTCACTTTTCTGTCCCTTGAAAGTTTCTTATAAAAATCGATTTTTTATCGAACAACAATTGAGTCTAACTGCTGTTTCGAAAGTGTTGCAATTATGAAGTTCTTTATATTTTTGTTCTTGTTCGGTTTGCTTTACAAGGTATGACAGCGTCAATATCGTTTGAATAAATTTTTTCTAATGAAAATTGTGTAGACCATAGATGCTGGGTCAGATACCGGTGAAAATAACGAAACCGACAAACATCGTGTTAGCTTCAGCGTGGAAGAAACGTTTAAAAGCTACCGAAAAAAAGTTAAGAGCTGCGCATGTTCGCCAGAAGATGTAACTTGGAAAGAAGGCCTTCAGGACCACTACGACGGATGTAGAACAGCTTCTTGGTTATTCCGTGGAAAAGCATACGATCTAGCTGACACCGCAGTGAATTCGTTACAGGGATGCATAACGAAATTAATTTATTTCGCCAATGTGAACTCAACAATAGTAGCGTCGAGCTCTACAGCAATTTTAAAGTCGATGAGCAGAAGTAGAAATCTTAATCGGTCCAGCATGAATATCATTTTTGAGTTCGAAAAAGTTGTGCTCGCGATATTCGAAGAAGTCAATGAGGTCGCTCAGAAGTTGTCGGAGCACATTGGCGATGTTGCATGTGCTTTCACAAACGCAGTTACCGATCTAGGTACCGCATTATTCCAGTATATGAGAGACTTTCTCGAAAGTTGCCGATTATTTAAATGCAAAAAGAGAGTTAACAACAAGCCTGTTCTCAAACAAAACCAAAAACTTATGAACACCTTGGCACTGATTGGCGCAACATTGCTCAACGAATGTGAAAATGAAGTTACTCTGGAAGTGTATGAGTCGGTTTTAGTTTTGCATTTGATCTTTTCCTATTTGTTCATTACGGTCCCAGGTATCAACAGTTGTTCTATAGATGTGCTCTACGGCCGAAGCTGTCTTATATCGAAAGGCACCATAGGCGCCTCGTTATCATTTGACTACGCACTTACATCTGTCACCCAAGCTACTTCTGAAGTCACTTTTCCGTACAACAATTCCATTAAAGATCTGATAAAAATTTTTGTTAACATAACTATGACCTTAAATACGGCTTTGAAAGACTTATTTGGACTGTTCGATGGTGTGGAAATAACTGTTGGAGAGATAGTTAAAAACGTAGTCAAGGGCACAGTTACAGTATCCGAATCTAAAGCTCAAATAAACATTGTGAAAGTGGGCTTCTAAAAAAACTGACTGTAAGGATGGGAAATAGTGTTTTCTAGCTAAATATCGTTTTTATAACAAAACTAAAGTTTCATTTAAAAAAAACTCTCACTTTATTCTCTAAAATTTATGTTTAAGAATAACTTTCGATTGTCACTTCAGATTTCAAAAAAATTAAACTTTTTTACGATTAGGTTGACTTTTGAAAATTAAAATGTGTCTTTATTGTGAAAAACTCGGTGCTAAATACTTTTTTAGGCACACAATGTAGTTTGTCTGTCACATTTGTTAATAACGTCGCATTTATAGTCTAGAGTCTAGAGGCTACAGAACATATTGTGTCCATGGGTGCGCAGAATGCCTCAACCGTTTCTGATAGAGTCTGATGTCCTGATTATGTAAAGTTCGGGTGCCAGGTTGGATTCCTGGTCGTTTTCGAGAAAAGAGGGGCGGAAGTTTGTGGTGCAGTACTCCCGTTTTTGACCTTTTTTGGTCAGATTGAAACAAATGTTTCGTGATTTTGTTAACCAAAACAATAGAAAATTAAATTTCCTCCATTCAGGGACTTTTATCGAAGTTAGACAACACAGTGAGGTCCAAAAACGTCTTTAAATTCAATATTTAATTTGATACAACGACTCACTATCTTTTTACATTTTTGGGTTTGAAAAAATTATTTTAGTCTAACAAAATGTTCTACAATGTTCATGGTTAAAAGGCACAACAAAAATGTTATTGAACTTTTTTATTTTCCCTCGCAAATCAACCAGATTTTTATGATTGATTTCTATTATAATCACACCGACGCAACGGAACAACAGTCGTACAGTTATTCGAGCTTGTTCCTATTCCAGACGTCTTGGTTTCCGTTTGCTTTCGCCTGTCCAAAATCCCTTACCTCGACTGCGCTTTCTCTTTCGCTTCTTACTTCCGAGTGAAGCCTTAGCCACGTTCCCATTCTTTTTTCTTCCGGACCTGTTTCTTCACGCACACTGATACAGTTTAGTGGTTCACTCTGGTTCTTCCAACGTTTACTAGTCACCAATGGCGTGCGCCGAGAAATTGTCGATTTCGTTTCCACTTCATTCGGACGATCGTTGACTGATTTTACTGAGACGGATTGAATCGCAACTTCATTCTGTAATACTGGGAGTTCAACGGATGAATGTGGTAGCTTAGTTTCGGATCCTGACAAGGACCGTTTGATCGCAGGCTGTTTCATTGCAGAATCAGGCACCGATCGTTTAAGTACCGGCTGTTCGATCACAGACTTTGCTATTGACAGCGGCAAATCTAATGACCGATCCAACTCTTTCGACTGGCAGACTTTTTCAATCTACTCGATTTCTTGCGTTGAAAAGTCGTTTACCGTTTCCATCGCGTATAATCACATGTTCTTTTTTGACTACACAAATATTTATTTATGCAACTAGTTCCGAAAAGTGGTAGTTTTGGTCACTAGATCGTGTGACAAAAACTACCACTTTCGCAGCGTGTTGCATACAACGTTTTCTGCAACAAGCTACGAAAAATGAACTTTTGAAATGCAGAACATAACTCTACCTTTAACAGACATAATATTTTATCAACGAAATATTGTATGAACGATCAAGTAGACTGCATTTATGTACGCTTCAAAAATTGGTTCACTGCGATTGTGTATCTCAATAACCGAATGGTTAGAGTTGTTGCTCGATAAGCATTAGGTTTTGGTGTCGGTGATTCGAAATTTGGTCAGGACAGAATTTTTATTTACGGTTAATGGTTCAGATGTTTAAAAGGAGTGGTGAAAAGTAAATCCATTTTACCACTAGTGACGAAAAGCATATATGAAAATCCATTTCACAACTAGTGGTGAAAAGTAAAACAGAGAAAACCAGAGAAAAAAAGACCCAAATCACGCATGAAAAAGTTCAGTTTTCGCAGCGCAGTTGCAGAAATGTGTTTTACGTCTGCAAAAGTTGGAAATAGGGTGATCCCTAATCATGCGAACGAATAATAAAATGAAATGTAGAGTATATTTCTCGTTTCGGTATTTTACTACATAAGATCCGTTAGAGCCCGACTTTGGAGCAAATAACTAAGTATATTGCGTAGATTGTCACGTGCTAGATTGTGATGTTTATTCAACTTTATTTTGGATATAAAACTTTCATATTTTTCAATAAGCAAAAGATTATTTTTTGTTCGTTCAATCAGTTAAACACAGTCCCGTCTCGAAAGTGTAATAATAATGAAGCTTTTAAAGTTGTTTCTAGTGTTCGGTTTGTTATGCCAGGTATTAGGAATTATTTCCCTTTTTAAATTATTTGTTTTTATATGGAAAATTTTGTAGACTTTAGGCGAGGAGGTAAAGCAAGAATTTGATGGTACTGTTAGCTTCAGTGTGGAAAAAGTTTGGTTAAGTTATCGTCATTGTGCGTGTTCATGTGAAGAAGACCCTTGGAGAAAAGGCGTTCAAGATTTCTACGACGGATGTAGAGCAGCGTCTAAGTCATTCAGCGGAAAAGCTTTCGAAGTAGCTGACAGCACATTAGATTCAATTGCGCAAGTTATAACGAAATTAATTGAGTTCACCGATTCCAACTCGACAATATTACAATCAAGTTCTACTAATATGTTAGAATCGATTAGCAGAAACAATCGGCTTAACGGTACTAGTTTGAACATTGCGATCGAGTTCGAGAAAGTTTTTCCAATAGAAGTTAAAGAATTCAATGATGTCGCTAAAAAATTGTCGGAGCATATTGGTGAACTGACATGTTCATTCACAAATGCTGTTAGCGATTTCGGCGCTGAACTTTCCAAATTTATGAGAGAATTTCTACAAAGTTGCCGATTGTTCAATTGCAAAAAAAGAGTTGATTTCAAGTGCGTTCTGAAAAAATACCAAAAACTTACGAACATTATTGCTCTCATTGATGACACACTATTGAACAAATGTGATGGTGAAGTTACCCAGGACGCGTATGATTCAATTTTAGTTTTTCATTTGATCTATTTATACATGGGTCTTTCTGTCACAGGAATCAATAGTTGTGTCTTAGATGTGCTCCACGATCGTAAATGTTACGTATCAGAAAGCGTTAAGTTTTGCTCGTTATCATTTGAATATGCAATCGTGCAAGTTGTTCAAGCTGTTTCTGGAGTCGTCACATCATCCATTGACAGCATCAAAGGTCTACTAAAGGTATTCGTCGACATAGCCGCGACCTTGAATGCGGTTGTAAAAGGTGTTCTTGGACTGTCTAACGACGTGTTATTATCCGTTGGAGATATAGTTAAGAATTTAGTGAGCGGTGGCAAAGCACAAACAAGTATCTTGAAAGGAATAATCTAAAAATTAAAAATGATGCGCAATCCGATTTATGGAAGTCATTCCAAATTCATGTTGATATTATAAAATGAATAATTATAAAGTTATCGTATGTGAAATAAGTTGGATAAATAAGTGCTTTCTCACACAATAAGAAAAATGTTTCAGTAGATCACTTTGTAATAAAGTCAATGAAAAAAGATTTTTCGTCACTTTTTTTAAGTTGTTCACATCCCAAACTTTATCTATTACTAATAGTAATATAGGAGAAATTACGGTCAATTGATCCGAGGTTGATTGCGTTAAAGAGTCCTTGGGCGAGTGACACATTCAACCGAGTTAATTCATTTTCCATCAGAATCCCATGGCTTGAAATTATGGCATTTTCACTTGAGTAAATGAAACTATCAAACGCCGACAATTTTCTACATTTGATAGGCAGAATTATTGTTTCGCGTACTCAGTCCCAATGTATCGTCAATTACGGAAGGAAATGCAATATTTTCTGGCGGTATTCCCACTCGTTTTGTCCTTCACGTGAATAGGCAATGTAAATGCATATTTCATATGAGCAAAGCGCCATTTACATTGCCGTATCACGTAAATTATTAAATGCTGACCCTGAAAGTTGAAACAACTGAGTATCAGGAATATTTTTGCATACATTAGTCGTAGGCAAAAATTAAGCGAGGAAGAAGAAGAGTGAAGTAGTTGCAAAGAAACATTTTTATTGTATGAATTATGCATCTACTTTTGCAGCTACTTCAGACACATTTTGCTCATTAAGACTTAGTTTCTTCAAATAATATCTTTCACTTTAATCGGCTTTTCTTTTAACCGTCTCGATACGATTCGACGATCAGATGTAGTGTTCATACCCTGGTAAATGTGACGTGTGGAAGAGTCTCTCTATATAATGCCGTGATTACTACGTTTCTCGATCTGTCGCAGATTGTAGGTCTGACGCGTTTTTTTCATTTGTATCATTAAAATTTGATCAATGTTACATTGACCATACGAGTTCAACGAGCTATCACACGCCTCATAAGGTTAAGATTTGGCCGAGATATTAAATTTCAAAACTTGAAAATTTGTATGAAGAAATTGATTTCCAAAATGTATGAAATAGATGAATTTTACCAACCTTTGTCACTTTGTACATTTGTCCCTTTGTCACATTTTTACAACGAAACTTTTGAACTTACCGGTGGATTTGGCTGAAATTTTCAGTGTATGTCAAGGACGTAATTCTAAGAAACTAATTTGAAGGAATTTTCATAAAAGCTTATAATTTCGGAGCTATGAGTGTTTTAAGCTATTGAACTATAAGACCCATAACTCAGAAAATATGACAGATAGAAAGTTCGGTTAAAAGACAAATTTATAGAGTTTCAAATTTCAGTCAACACGTGTTTCAGTGTTTTCACCAAAAATCTACCATTTGTGAGCTATGAGCGTTTTAAGTGCTAGCTATGTCAGTTATAGAGTTTCACATTCTAGTCGACACGTGTTTCATGGTTTTCCTAAAAAGTCGCTTATTTAATCAATTATAAAAACGACAATAATGTTCGGATGTTTCTATAATACTTAAGTTCATTTTAAGCAAGTTGTAAATTATGAAATACTAATTCCGCAGAATACACAGTGACGCAGGCTAAGTTTCACTTGTTTAAATACTGTGATACTCAGCCTTATTTTGAAGGTAGTTTCAGTAGAAAATTTCGATTCTCAATAACAAAGAGTTATCTTATTGTCGTTCGAAGACAGCTGTTTAAAAAAGTTATAAATACCACTCTTACGCTTACAACTGCTGGCGTTCAGTTTGATTTGCAAGGTAAGTATTGTAGAATGTTCTGTGTTTAAATTGATTGTTTTAAGTGAGAAAAGTATTAACTTCAGTGTGGAAAGGATTTGACGATTTTTTTTGTAACTTAGACAAGTGCTCTATGTGTTCGTGTTAATATGATTCTTGGAAAGGAGACGTTCAAGTATATTACGTCGTATGTGGAACAACTTCCAAAATATCTATCTATCTCTACATACATTGAAGTAATTTCTAATTACCAAAAAAAAATTTGCGTCACAAAGTGGCAGATGATTCGGACGTATTAGGACGTATTCTTGCCTATTTTAAAAAAATTCTTAAAAGTACTTTCCTCAACATCTGCCACTTGTGCCGCAAAATTTTTTTTGGTAAAATTTTGTTTCTAGAATTTCTTTGGTCAAATTTTTGCTGTTACAGTTTTTGCGTACAAGCGGAGAATGCGTCACCTCCAGCGATATCAGTTGTTTTGGAAGTATGCACAGGGACTTGCGTCACTTTTACTCTTTTGAGTGTTTTTGACTGATATCAGTTCTTTTGGAAGAATTAGTAGATTAAAAAATTTGAAAAATTTGAAAATTTTTAAAATTTTTAAAATTTTTGAAATTTTTGAAAAGTTTTGACAATTTTTGAAATTTGTGAAATTTTTTTTAAAATTTTGAAAATTTTTTAAAATTTTGAAATTTTTTTCAAATTTTGAATTTTTTTTCAAATTTTGAAAAATTTTCAAAATTAAAAAAAAAAAAAAATAGCTATATACTAACTATATGTTATAGCTTTATATAGGTCAATATAGCTATATACAAACTATATATATGTCAATATAGCTATATATATGTCAATATAGCTATATATATGTCAATATAGCTATATATATGTCAATATAGCTATATATAGGTCAATATAGCTATATATATGTCAATATAGCTATATATATGTCAATATAGCTATATATATGTCAATATAGCTATATATAGGTCAATATAGCTATATATAGGTCAATATAGCTATATATATGTCAATATAGATATATATAGGTCAATATAGCTATATATAGGTCAATATAGCTATATATAGGTCAACATAGCTATATATAGGTCAATATAGATATATATAGGTAAATATAGCTACATATAGGTAAATATAGCTATATATAGGTCAATATAGCTATATATAGGTCAATATAGTTATATATAGGTCAACATAGCTATATATAGGTAAATATAGCTACATATAGGTCAATATAGCTATATACATGTCAAGATAGCTATATATATGTCAAGATAGCTATATATATGTCAATATAGCTATATATAGGTCAATATAGTTATATATAGGTCAATATAGCTACATATAGGTAAATATAGCTATATATAGGTCAATATAGCTATATATAGGTCAATATAGTTATGTATAGGTCAACATAGCTATATATAGGTCAACATAGCTATATATATGTCAACATAGCTATATATAGGTCAATATAGCTATATATAGGTCAATATAGCTATATACATGTCAATATAGCTATATATAGGTCAATATAGATATATATAGGTAAATATAGCTACATATAGGTAAATATAGCTATATATAGGTCAATATAGCTATATATAGGTCAATATAGTTATATATAGGTCAACATAGCTATATATAGGTCAATATAGTTATATATAGGTCAATATAGATATATATAGGTAAATATAGCTACATATAGGTAAATATAGCTATATATAGGTCAATATAGCTATATATAGGTCAATATAGCTATATATATGTCAATATAACTGTATATACGTCCCGTTGTCCAACATACACCAAAAGTGACCAAATTTTTCCCGCTGCCCAACATTCACCGAAAGTGACCAAATTTTTCCCGCTGCCCAACATACACCAAAAGTGATCAAATTTTTCCAGCTGCCCAACCATACACCGAAAGTGATCAAATTTTTCCAGTTGCCCAACCATACACCGAAAGTGATCAAATTTTTCCAGCTGACCAACCATACACCGAAAGTGACCAAATTTTTCCAGCTGCCCAACCATACACCGAAAGTGATCAAATTTTTCCAGTTGCCCAACCATACACCGAAAGTGATCAAATTTTTCCAGCTGCCCAACCATACACCGAAAGTGATCAAATTTTTCCAGTTGCCCAACCATACACCGAAAGTGATCAAATTTTTCCAGCTGACCAACCATACACCGAAAGTGACCAAATTTTTCCAGCTGCCCAACCATACACCGAAAGTGATCAAATTTTTCCAGTTGCCCAACCATACACCGAAAGTGATCAAATTTTTCCAGCTGCCCAACCATACACCGAAAGTGACCAAATTTTTCCAGCCCAACCATACACCAAATTTAATTTTTCCTACTGCCCAACATTAAATTTTTTTTTTCAAATTTTCACACTCAAAAAATCCACACACACACACACTTAAAGGTGCTCTTATATGGAACTTATATGGGAACTTCGAGGAGCGCTAGCTCCCAAACGAGGCCCGTTCCCCCCAAATTTTTTTTTCTGGAATGTCTTAGAATGACGACTAGAATCTACTCCCAAAATTTCAAGAAATTCTAAAGAAGACCTTAGGAGATAGGCTCTAACTGGAAACACGGACGGACGGACGGACGGACAAACCACAAAGTAACGTAGGATTTTTTCATTTCGTTTAAAGTACTGTAATAGACCAAAATGTATGGGATAGTGGCTTCTTGGAAGATTTATTGCGTAGCCAAATTTTAAGCTACAAGAACGTGTGAAAGCTCGTTGAACTCGTACGGACGCCTAGTTTTTTTTTGAAGCTAATTTGGAGTCATTTGGATTTGAATTGTAGAACTTCAATATTTGCTGTATATATGGTTCTGCAGTCTACGACAAAAATTTTTTTTAAAATTTTTTCTAGTAATAGGACTTGCGTCACGGGCGCTATGCTAACGCGCGCCCATGATCTCCCCATTCTTGTTCATTGAACAATCGCAACTCTTCCGCTCCGCTCACAATCAGAAACACAGGCACCGACAACTTCAATACGAATACAATCTGAAACCATTTGTTTATTTTGATTGGCTTGTCGAAATAGACACAACCGCGGAATCATTCTATCAAAATGTACGTTCCAGGGCTTACCGAATCAATGAACAGAGCAACAGGGAAAACTGCTAACCGACGCATTTTGTGAGATGTTTTTGTCTTTCTTGTGCTTTGTATCTGATGGACTACGCGAAAGTATAATTTCGATATTATCTAATTCACTCGAATCGGTCACAGAGTTAGCATTGGTAAGCAGAAGCAACGTTCACTTCTATTTAATCGAAATCGCATAAGACTGTATCGAAATTAAGATTACGGAAATAGATAATTATGATAGAGAAGCGCATTGACGTTCTATAAGAAGGTACTTAGACATTTTGTTAGCAATTTACAGAACTAGTGACAAAAAGTTGAAAAGGATAGTTCTCGTGTGAATTTCGTCGATCCGAGGCGAAGCCGAGGTCAATAAACACACGAGAACGAGACTTTTTTTATCAAGAGTTATGTAAGGGTGTGAGGGCGTCGAAAGAAATGCTTAAACATGAAAAATACGGTTCTCGACACATTTAGCATGTAATAGTATATTTCATTACTAGGATCAAAAAGGTGTGTTTTCGACAAAGGTGGTGAAAACATCCAAAGATGAAGCGATGCGAAGCGGAGCTGAGGCCAATGACGTTTTCATCACCGTGGTCTAAAACACACCTCTTTGATCCGAGTGATGAATACTATCCTGGAGTACCAAAGTCACATTGCGAACAAAACGTAACAACAGACTTGAACGCCATGCGATCTCGTACAACTGGTATACCGAATGCGGGATCGCATTAGATATCACAAAAAATCTAATGCGAGATCGCATGTGATATAAACATGTGTAGCATTTTCAATTCTTATAGCACATGACACATCAGGGAAAGAAAAAAGAGAGGATCGAAAATGACATAAGCGGGAATGAAAAGTGAGAGAAAAAAGTTTTGGGATAATGTTGCTATTTCAGTACTAAATTTGAAGAGTAAATGTGACGTTTTTGGTACTTCAGAAGGAAAAAAAAACATTTTCCCAACACAGGTGCGAAAATAGTCATTTTCTCACCTCATATGAAACTTCGGGTGTTGTGAAAAATTATGTGTCACCTAAGCGAAGTTATATTTTCTCTGGTGATTTGTGGCGCTCTCTAAACTCTATTCAAAAAAACAATCGAAAAACCAATTTCTACTTTCAATCCCTTGGCGTGACAACCATAAATGACTCATTTCATCGAAATCTTTCTGTGAGGTTACTTTCACCCAGAGCAGGGGTAAAAAACGCTATAAGTGCATCTTCCCTATATCCCTTGTTTTCCGCAGATATAAGGAAGTTGCACTTCAAATTAGTAAATATCTCTCCAATAATGAATTCTCTGAACTATCCCGCATGTAACGTTGGGTTAGACGGTTAAAAAAAAACAACTCGAAATTGAAATATGATCCACCCTAACCGTTATCCACTTACGGCTGGCTCTATGGATGATGCTTTGACAGCTCAAATAACCTTGGAACAAGGACCGATTTTGCGTTTTTTGATAATTTCTCGATTTACGGTCATTTCCCGATCTCTCGTTATTTTCCCATTGTTAGTCAATTTACCGCTTATTTTCTCCGCTTCATTATTTCTTCCCGCTGATTTCCCGCGGGGTGGATTTCCCGGTATCTGGTTTTTCGGCAAAATAATTTCCCACTTCTCACATTATTTGCAGATGCGGACAGCATAAAGGACTTTCATATATGGCAGATGATGTTCACTCCGGCAAGAAAATCTCCCAAATTATTTCCACGAACGCGTCAATTTACCGACTTATATTTATTAGACTGCAACGAGCTGTCCATAATTTGAAATATGATTTAATACACATCGACAGTACTAATTGATTCACTCGTACAAAATCATTCTTAATGACTTTTTGGTGTGGTGTTTCATTCCGTGTATGTAATGCCATTCAAGAGCACTCGCATGTATAAACGAACACATTTACATTTTCTAATTGATCGAATAGAATGAATTTAGAGATGTCTCGAAATTTGTTTCTTTTTTTTCGTTTATGATTTGATTTCGATAGTTCGACACCAGACAAACTTAATCTCTGTTGTTCTGTTAGTTCTTATCGAGATCTCTGCACGAGTAGACCTAAAAACAAAACCAAAAAAAGAAGAAAAATCTCATTGTCGTCTTTACTAGAGTGACTTGTGTTATAGTGTCTTAAGCGGGCGATAATTATCTGTGTTCAAATAAACAAAAGCAATTTGTGATAAAACAAGACTCGATTCTAAATAGATTGACTATGTGAGTATTTGAACATTCCTACAATAAGATATGCAATGCGTATCTGCTTCTGTATATTGTCTTTCTTTGTAAGTGAATTCGGCTCAGCATCGAAGATAAGTGAATTTACAAGAAAATGAATTTCTGCAATCGATTGCAGGAAATTACGAAAAAAAATTTGCAGACGAAACGAAGAAATTTCCCTTTTGATTTGCTGATCTAACCCAAATTTTTTGTCAGCTACACAACGTACACGTACAGTGATCTCTCGAATCGGTCAGTGATATAAATTCGCTTAGATACACAACGTGCTTAGCGAAAGGCTAATGGGATCAATTGAATATTAACGAAAAACCAAAAGTGTTCTATGCTCGTCTATATAACATTTGCATTTTAATTGGCTGATTCGCTGTGTCATGTCACCATAATAAAGTTCTCGGTTCAAAATCTAATAAGAAAATTAGAATTTTTGATTGGATGTGAAGGTAAATCAGCATTGAAATGTCTCAATATTCGATTCGTAATTGGGAAGACATTATTTGGGAACTATTTGGGTAGTGCGCAAGTCTATTATGAGCTGTCCTTTCCATTCTGTATCTAATTATTTTACCGAATTCGAATTTCTACGTAATCTTGACATTCGTTAAAAGTATGAAGCATCTAACTTGAGCGGAAAGAATATATTTTCCCGGTGAAGAACATTTAACAATCAGCCGGGAGTCTGTAAACCGATAGAGAAACCATAGTCAAATTCTCGCAATTTGTTTCCCAGTTCAAATCACTGATGAAGTATTGCCTGCATTTGATCTCGAGACCTCTCGAATATGAACGAAAAAAAACACGGTATCTGACCCAAGGACCAAAGAAATTTAGGAATAACCCATTGTCGTTAGTATGTTTCTCCGTTTTTGCAAACAAACAAAAGCGCAACAGTAATTCGAGTGACAGCTGCTGCCAAATAGAGACTGTTTCTTTTTCCTCTTCTTGGAGTGCATTGGATCAACTCACTATAAACAGGCACCAAAATATATTTGAAATACGGGGCCTACTCGACGCAATTCCACCTACTCGACGCAGTAGTCAGATTTTTTTCTTAACAATTTAGTTTCTTGTGTTGGTATTATACCACCGCGGGGACCAAAATAAGAGACTTTTAATGGTGCGTTGATGTGGATCGGCAGCACCAAAGTTCAATTTTCGAATTTAAACAGGTTGGCTATGAATGTCCCCAATTTGACTTTCGGAAATGATCCGCTCCTGCTTTCGTTTCCTTTACTACGCATTGATTTTGCCAACGTGTTCTCAATGAATTTTGCATAAAATCGGTCTGACAATCACCGAATGGTTTTTTGTCTTTGTCCCACCCCGGTTACGAGTAATGCTGCATACCTTGAAAGAAATACTACTGTGATGTTGCAACACATTATTTTAATGTTCCAATTCATTAGGTTGTTAGGAACGAGACAAGTTTTTCGACTCACAATACAGAATACAATACAGTACAGAATAAACCAGTGATCCAGTGCCAATATATACTTTCATAAAACACATCTTAACTCAAATTAGCTTAGCGGACACTTTTACCACCTTATGTGCCCTATGGTAAGTTGCCGGCTGATGCTCTTCGGTTGACAAATCTGCTTTCTATTATCGGTAACAAGAGTCAGTTGGTTATTCTTCTGAATTCGGTTTTCTGACTAAAATGAATGGTAGGTGTCGATAATAGTTATTTGTGCAACAAGTTGCGAAATGAGGTTGTTTTCGTCACTAGATGTGATTCGTTTGATAACCACATCTTGTGACGAAAACCCTCCACTTCTGCAACCAGCTGCGAAATACTTATTTATACAACCGAGTGATAATAGTACATTTTGTTAATGAAAAGTTGAATTTTTCGGTACTAGTCGTAAGCTTGTCCTAACGAGGCGGAGCCGAGCTTTCAGTTTTCATCACGAGTCACAAACGATGATTTTTGTGCGTACACTTGATCGCGGCTGCAAATACCTTTCTCTGAGAAGTACAGAAAAATTGAACTTTTCGATCGTAGAATGCATGTCGAAATCCGTCGAATTTCAGTCTTCAAGCCCAAAAATGCTTTTTCGTGTGCCTAAAAAAGCATTTATCATCGAGTTGTATGCAACGTTTTTCGTAATAAAGGCAATGGAAAGTCCTACTTTTCGTCACTTGTTGAGAAAACTGAACTTTTGTATGATTTGGGTGACGTTGACGTACGGTGGGTCTTTCTTCACTGTTCCACGAAGTTTTTACCTTTTTTTCACTAGTTACAAAAAGAAGTTACTTTGCGTTACTTTTCACAAGTGATTTTACTTTTCGTGACTCAGAAAACACGAAAATTTTAGTATTTTCAATCGGTTAGCTTGAACTGTTCGTTTCAATAGTTCTTGAGTATCTGTTTTGGACTGGCCTCAGCCAAAGCGAAAGCGGTTAAAATCAGCAGTCTAATATGGAGATAAATTTCATGTAAGAGGTCGAAAATTCCAGAAGACATTTGAAAACCCCTTGTTTCGGTCCTCGCTGCGCTCGTTTGATAACATCACATCTAGTGACAAAAATTAGTACTTTTCGCAACTTGTTGTTTAAATTACGACTAAATAACAACACTCGAAAAATGATTATTGCCGAGAATCTTTAACCTGTTATTGACGGATGTCATCTGTTATCCACAACGACAGCAATAATAAACGAGAATCTCTGACTAATGGGGTCTTATATTGCAAAAAGCATGTTAAAAACAAAAGAAGTAAGAGATTTCTGAAATCAATCTCTGAAAATCTTCGATCAAATGAAGTAATAGATCAGATAGTAAAACTGTTAATATGCTTGTCGTCTGTGACAGGTTAATTTGTCATATTCAAGTCGAGTCAGTGGATTTTACATTTGCACATAATCGAAACAACTCACGATAAACACAAACACCAGCCAACTTAATCTAAAACATTTAATCACAACTAATTAACAACACAAACACAAATTATGTCGATCACACACAAAATTACTGCAACAACATGGCTAGCTTGCCAAATTTTGACTGACACGCGGTGATCAAATCGTTTTTTTTTTTGCAAATGTGATGTCTCGTTCGATTGTTCTCTTGACTGAAAGTCAGGGTCTTCACCGAATGCATGTAGTAGTTGTAGACGTTCAATATGATGAAAAATGCGTTATATTATGCTGTGCGTTTCTTGTATTTATTTTATAATAACACGAGAAATTCTCAACGGATTTCAATAAACGTTTTTGTTCATTTGTCGAAGAATTCTGTCTTCCGTTCGAAGATGGGGGCATGGGAGCTATTGGACTAATGGTTTCAGTCACGGCAGCGATAAGTAAACCAGACAATAGCAGTTGATTCGACGAGGGACCTAAATGCATAAGTAGGCCTTTGATTTTGGTGCAAAACGCTTACTAATCCGCTTGAAACGAATACGTAAACGATGGTAACGGGATTTAGATCCCTCCTTTGAATGTATTTGCGTCCTCTGCTCCTGTCTGGTTTACTTGTTATTCTGTCGTGCTTGTGAGCAATTATCAAAAAACGTTTGGTTTGGGGTGTTTTCCTTAAGTTAAGTAAAACTCAGTGAACTCAGTGAACTTTTTGATTTGACGAGGAATTAAATCGGTCAAAAAAAGCTTTAAGGGTGAAGGGTGCGCAAACCACCCTTGCAAAATAACTGATTGATATCACTAATGGTGACGCATTCTGCATCTGAAATAATTTTTTGTAAAAAAAATGGATCACAAGTTGCAGTGTTACACAAGAACTTGCGTCACCATCGCCCTTTCAGAGTTTTTTGACTGATAAAATGGTGTATATTTGATAATCAAATTCTACCGATCGGCTGGGCACTTCTACCGATTTCGGCTAGCTATATCCGCATGGGCACCTGGAGGACAGGCCTAGGCACATACAATCGATTAACACTTTGCCGGTTACTGACACTTGTCGACCTTAGGCATCCTGGAAAGTAGTAAAGGAGTTAAAAATTAAATTTTAGATTTCAAATTTTATTTGGAGGGAACTCTCGACTCTTTTCCTACTTTCCAGGATGCCTAAAGTTCCAGCGTGCGCGTTAATCTACAATGTGTTAAATGGAACGAATGGTTCACCATCAGCAACAACCTTGCCATCTATAATCTTGTATTTCTGGTCCTGATTCTCACACAAAAATGTTCCGAAAATGTCATCGCTGTTGTGGTACTTAGAAACGGTTACGCCTAACGCAGCATTTTCGACATATCTGAGGATGTAACGAACATTTCCCTAATCGATTGTCTTATGAAACTCTAAGTGTTAAATACTCACTCGGCAAAGAATCCATCACCATTCGCTCCGATGTTCGGTAATGGAGAGAACTTAAACGACCGAACACGCTCAAGGTCCTCCTTGATTAGACCATTATGATAGTCGAACATTTTCTTCCTCATTGCATTCAAATCAACCAAAATTTGTTTGTAATCCTCCTCGACTGAATTAGATTTCAAAAAATCGATGAGAAAGACACCACCGATCAAACAAACGTTTGATAGACACTCGATAAACATGTCTAATTTCGTGGCCCAAACTTACAGTCATTTGGTAGCTCAGCATCGATGCTCCGAAGTGACGATTTAAATCTCTTGTGATTGGACCAATCATCAAAAGAAAATGCACCATTCTCGTCCCGCATATAATTCAGATTCACACCGCCTCGGCCTTCATATTGTCCGCTTATGGTTTGGACTTGATTATCCTCATCGCTTTTATACAATTCCATTATATAAACACCGTTGATCTGAACACTGCAAGCACACCAAACAACGATTTCATTATCTTATGGACAACTACTGACCTTCTGGTAACAAAAAAAACGGTCGCAAAACTTACGATAATCTCTTTTCCCCATTGTTGTTGATGAAGAAATAGTTTTCCAATGGAACAGTTGCGTTAGCTGGATCAAATGATTTTGCTTTCTTAAATAGTTCAAATCTATCGTAGACTCTCTGTATGGCCTCACTTCCGAACTGGCATGCATCAGATGTTAGCACACTCACTGATAGCACAAAAAACATTAAATAATTCATTGTCGAGTTGGTAGATAGGCAACAGAACGACAGACTAATCTATACTGACTGGGGGTCCTCACCAGAGGGAACTTATGTATGCACAATCCATCTATTTATGCTCGTTCGGATCGTGTTTGTGTATGCGATCAAAATTAGCGTGGAAAGGGTGGAAAGTCACTTGTGTAATAAATGATGCGGTATGCACAACAATTATAATGTAGGAACCAAAGCATGCACGAAGGGTTAAGTTTCATTATGATGATGTTAAATGAAAGTTTTCATCAACAACAGTTGATAAGTCCGCCGAAAATTTAAAAATTTTTAATTGACAGTTGGACAAAATACCGCTGGCTTCATGTAACAAATGCCAAGAATCGCGCGTCAAAATGTCCCGATATGCGGTATGCTTTGAAAAATGGAAGACGCACTGACGGCGTGACTTGCTCTGCTTCAACCCAATGACATAATAGTGGGATAGACAGGCCTTCTATGTAAATATTTTGTTCTAGCGGTGAAGCAAAAGCAAATACGAAATATTCAAGTGTGTGTGTGTGAGTACCTTAAATTTATGGTACTTACGTATTTTCGTACTTATTTTGAAATGTAGGCGCGAAGGAAATTTACATTTTCACTCTTTCTTCGAAATTGGTTTAAAGCATTTCTATCTTTCAAAATTAAATATTTATCGAACTGAAATTTATATTTCATGTAAACAATCTCTCATTGTCCTAAAAATTGAACTAATTTTGTGATTTTCTCCTTTTCGATCGAATGATTTTCTTTATTACAAATCTTGACGATCGGAGAATTCAATCAGTTGGCTGAATTTATAAACTTTCACGGTCACTATAGTCACGCATAATAAAAGTGCTAGCATCGTCAATATTAAAATTTCGGGACATTTCTTTTCAAAAATTATAAAATGTGTCAGAAAATGTGTGTAATTAGATAGTGAACAGTTTATGTGTAAGTGATAGTAGCAGCTATCGTTGAAAGTGGTAAAAATTGATTTCGAAAAGTTTACAACAGTTTCACCGACTTGTCAAAATTAATTGGCATTTGTAAGTGTGTGAGCCTCAAATGTATATTACACAGAGCTTATTTTTGCTTCACGATTTCCCACTGTCTATCCCACTATTATGTCATTGCTTCAACCAGTAAAATTCTTAAAATTTCTACAATGTAAAAGCGGTGTGGATGCCCCCCTCTATTAAACAGCAGTTTGCATACTTTCGCTAGCAAGGTCTTTTGTTAAATTTAAAAGTCGAAGACGAAAAAGTCATATCATTCGGCAGAAAGGTCACAGATCACAAATTAATTCTAATGATTGCTGATAAGTATTCATTTTCGACATTTTTTTCTTTACTTTAACTAGAAGAATAATATTAAATATTTAGGGAATTTTCAAGCAAGGCCGGGACTTGATTTAACGAATTTTGATAGCCAAAAGGAAATCACTAAGCTTTACGATTTAGGTGACATTTCGAAGGACGAAATAAGAGTTATAGCAACCGATCTAGATGGGGTTTTGTTAGTCCGTTTCCAAAGCATAACGTTTTAAAGACCAAAGCAATAATTTCGATTATGCTTCCAGTATGTCAAGGTTAGATAATTTTGGTTTTTCAGTTGTTTGGAGTTCTTTGCATATTTCTCGCTCCAGATAGGCCATCTGCCTCACCGAAAATCTCAACGAAAAGAAGGATTTTCACTTCACTAATAAATACAGCACATAAGCCAGTATAAGTAGTAATTTGTGTTATATGCTACCACTTTCGGTAGCAACATCTTTACAGCATTACGTCACACTCACCAACGTTGATACGTTTACTTTACCGTGGTGTTTTGTTCGTAGCCGTTTATAAAATTGCTCGAGATATGGTATGGGGTTATCAAGCGTCGTCGGTCGATACGAAAATTCTTTTGGTAATCCACGCGTTTAGTGGTATGGTTTGTAGCGCTGCAGAAAAAAGCGGTCGAATCCGATATTTTGAATTTTTGAATGATACTTTGATATCTCCGTCGTTTTTAAAGAATAAGAGCCAGATTTTGCTAGGTTTGCAATGGAGTTTTATCGATTGGCATACTCATTTGTGTAAAATAATTAAAAGAAAATTTTTACTCAACATTTCACACAAATGAGTATGCCAATCGATAAAATTCCATAAAAAATGCAAACCTAGCAAAATCTGGCTCTTATTCTTCAAAAACAACGGAGATATCAAAGTTTGAATGCGAATTCCCATACAAAAATTCAAAATATCGGATTCGACCGCTTTTTTATGCAGCGTTACAAACCATACCACTAAACGCGTGGATTTAGACCGCCATGCGCCAGTCCGTTAGGCGAAAAGCACACAAGCAATGTTGTATTGCTGGGATCGACAATTATGCTGCGCTTTCCATTGCAATTCGTTAACACCACAAGCTAAACAATGGAAAACCCAGCACGATTGTCAATCCCATCAACGCAAAATTGCTCGTGTGCTTTCGGCCTTATTACCTCCTACTCCGGTAGCATTTTCAATGGGTGGTATTCGGGTGGTTCTAATTTGTACGAAAAAAATTTTGGTTCCCGTTTTTCGCATGCCTCCGACGGATTTTAGATGTTGTGGTAGTAGAGTGAAGTTGCATATAATGCTCAATGTGTGAGGTGAAGCCATTACTATTGACTGGTCTAGTATACTAGAATAATGGAGCGTTTGCATGTTGTTAGACATCGATATCTTTTGATTGTGGTTTTTCGACCGAAAATTCCAACTTCATCTGCGTATGAAATCCACAAATGCTGGAAGAATTCATACACACATACATAGACTGTTCCGTCAAATTTTTCTTTATTTACATTTCATAAATAATTAATCTATGGTCTACGGCGCGGTTAACATTTTGGTAACTAAACTAAACTAAACAATCTACAATTTGGCAGTTGCTGCATGTATGAAATCTGAGATATTTTGCTTTTATCTCGATCTGTAAAATTACTGATTTTGCCTAGGATTTACATAAGGAGGTTACGAGTGTCGCTGTGGTTTACACTAAAAAGTTTGTCGCATTTGCGCTTATAATTTCGATTCAAATTTCCCACCAAAATGCACTGAAAGAGTCTGCGTAGCCTGCCAATACAAGTGCTTGGATTATGTTGCTCGGTTCTTTTTCGCAAAGACACCTCGTATTCTACTGCGTATGCTGCTGAATACTTTATGACCGCTGTCCTCGATTTTATCGAAAATTTCTTCAGCAACTGTGCGCGGTGCTAATACAAACCAGTCCAGACAACATCGTTTGGGCAGCCAATTTGCGTTGACTGTTACTTTGAAACTGCATCTTATGACGTTGGAATATTCTATGTTAGAAACAGGAGAGAAGTCACGGCACAATATTTCCGATGAATCAATAACATCTCAGTGAGACTTGACAACTTACTCTTGAAGGTTTCATCTGGAACGTCAGGTATTTTACAGGAAACAATGAAGCGATTCCGTCCTCGTTGTAACACAATATTTTCAGCTGAAATCAAATTGGAAGAATCGTTGATAGCGTGCCGAAAATTCTAAAATATAATAATAAAAACATAAGGCCTATAGGCAGCGGAACTTTCTACAATGTATCAGTCGATATTAATTATCAACAATACTTTTGAGATCTTATGGACACATGAAGGACGTGATTTCGGCATAGTTGAACGTAATGTTCCCATTTATTCCCTGTCCAAATTTGCACACATTGCATACAGTTCTAAATTCAAAGAGTCAACAGTCGCTGCTAGGTTAAGACAGACTAAATTGTTGGCTTCTTTCGCATAATTGTGTCTTTTAACTAGTCACTAAATTGTTAACTCAGCCACTCAACCTTTTTGGTTAGATTAGTTTGTTGAATACTAGGGGTGGTCGATTTTGTGGGATCGGAAATGGACACCTCCAGAAAAAATTCGGCGAAACTTGATGACTCACAAAAACTCGGCCAGCAAACTTTTTCAATTTTTTTTTTTAATCTGTTAGAGTGAACCTCATAGAAAGATAAAATGCTGTTGTTTTAAGGTTGAAAAAAAATGTACAACCTGGTCGTGGTGGTTTTTAGAATGGGAAAAAATCGGGTACTCGAAAATTTTCAAATTTTGATTTTTCGCCACCTGGAGATGATGAAGAAAAAAGTTTAGAATAGTTTAGACTAGAATTTTTTCTGGAGGGATCCATTTCCGATCCCACAAAATCGACCACCCCTATTGAATACTTTGTTGTGAAAAAGAGATGGAGACTGTGATGAACCAATAGGAACCAGTTAAAATGTTCTTTTCTTGGGGCTGCATGCCCTGCTTTAATGAGTTACGACTACAGCCCATCGATCCTATTAAGACTTGAAGGTTTACTAATTGGCTTCGATGAAGAGCGCTACGTTTCTAAGTTAATTTCGTTTACTGTACTCATTGCTTTTCGAACTCTCTTTATACTGAAGTAAAGTCGAGAAAAGAATTAATTTTAATCGTTAGTCAGGCATAGATGAAAGGTCGAATTTAATGTGAAAATTGTGGATCCGTTACCTAAGATCGATCGATTAACACACATGACCACATTTAGTTTATTTTCATTCATTTTAAGTAATAGAACGCACTCAGTTGTTTTGAAAGTCGCAGCGCACTTACGCCGTTTAAGACAAGGTTCTGAAAGAACAGGTTAAGACAACTCTGAGTTGATCACGTGACACAAAACGTGCGTCAGCGGCTATGAAGTTTACATGAAAAAGGCAACGTAACAAAAACAAAATTCCGAATTTTCCTAAAAAATATTTTTTTCAAGTTGATTCCACACACAATCTGCACTGAGTGTGTCTATCAATTTCGGTGTCAACCGACTTCGTGACTGTCTTTCATAACCTGGGTTAAGACAAGTACACAGCTTGATACAAACCATCTGTCAAAACTTTCAGATCACGTGGAAAAATGCAATGAAAGTGTAAAACATGTATGGTCTAAGGTCTATTGTCCGCCCGGAGGACATAAAAATTTAATTTTCGTACTTAAACGCACTCATTTTCATATTATTTTGACATAAAATGTGAGTGCGTTTAAGACGAATTCGCCGATCGACCATTCCTGTTCTAGACTTTAATGTGGAAAAATGTATGAGACGTGGATGAAAAGCAAGGATCTACCTTTCCGCATGTGAGTGAGTTTAATGGAGTGTACACTACTATACGATCAATTTTCGTTTGTCAAGCCGAAAGCCACACATCTGCGAATTGTATTGAACCCCGGACTTGCGTCACTCCACTTTAATTGAAACACGATTTTTCTTGAACGAAGAATTTTATTGTTTATTTACAAAATAAAAACAGAGCTTAGTCACATATATCGTGCATAGGCAACGAAGTTAGAAATGATTGACGAGAAGAACATGCAATCGTCTCTATAAAAACAACCGTAAAACGTTCTAACGTTATCAATGGTTACACAAGGTGGTTAACACAAAAATATGTCTTAGCCAAGCTTCTTTGAATGGGTGAGTAATACCCACTGGGTATAGCACACAGGCAGTGAACAAAGTTATTTCGTTCCACTGATGTGAGAATGAGTAAAGACGTTACGAACACTGAAAAAGAGATCGCTACAATAGGGGTAAGCCATTATGGTTAGTAAGGTTCGTGAGTATGACAATTTTGTGAACTTTTGACTTTTTGTGTCAAAATTCTTTGAAATTATCATAAGAGCTTTACGAACCATAAATGGTTTACCCCTAACTAGATTGCTCTACAATGTCGTTGCCGCTGAAAAGCCTAATACGACACTGAAACTATACCAAAATGTGATTTCAAGTTAAACTGGTTTATAAACCGGTACCATGCGTATGCTGTGTTAACAACGTGGACGATAGTCAATTGTTTTGTATTGGAATTTTCGTCGTTTCAAATTTCAAGTCGCGTTATTGACTTTACAAAATTCTTTACAAACAATTTTTATCTGCAATTTGATATCGCACGCTAAGTGTTCACGTTCACCGTAAACAAAAACGAATGATTCATTTCCCGTTTCTTACTACACTCACAACAAAGGAAAACAGAAGACTCACTAACCTTTCCCGCCAATTCGATAGTCTGACTCATCTTCACCAGTGTCGATCCTCTGATTGGCGATTTCGTACACTCGGAACACTTCCACTTCACTTTTCCGGTACGGGCAACGTAATCGCACCTTCACATATTTACAGTTGATTTTAAACCACGACTGAACATCAACGGTACAAGTGAATGTGTCGCCCGGATAAAATGTACCAGGACGATCGAAATCTATGTCCAACATGATAGACAACAGTTTAAACTATACTGACTTGTATTTAACGTGCATTCGACGTTATTGAAAGTTCCAATAATTTATTCATTGGAAGATATCGTAAGAATTTGATTATTTCGAATTGAATTATACCAGTTTTGCTATACAGTATTTACGATATCTGGCACGTGTGGTTACGTGTGTAGGTATTTGTGTTGGCGTGAAAAAGTCGTTACATTTGTGGTTCTTTGCATTCTTCTTATCCATCACTTGTTTTACAGTGAAATGAGCTTACATTCAAGCCACAGTTGAATGGCTTATTTCACTGCATTCATACGTTTCTGGTCACTGAAAAAACTCGAGTGTTTGGAGTGTTTGGTCCAAGGCATATTTATGTACACTCTAATTTTTCAGGCATTTTCCTTAGTCTCATACAAACATAACCTCACTTCATTTTGCTTTTAAAGCAGCCACAGCACTGCTCCTAGCATGAACACTAAATTGACAAGAAGTGTTAAATTTGGAGGCCTTTGTGATAAGAGCTACCGCTTAGGATTGGTTGTATTGTATGGTTTATTTCATACAACGAAAACGAGTCTTTTATCAAAAGAGACGCAGTGCCTACTGTGATTTCATCAACCTCCGAATATTTTCTATGTTCATGCTATGAAGTGTGAAGTGCTGTGAAGCAGCTTAATATATATATCAACATATGATTCATGGTGACCCCTTTCAAGTATAATTTTTGTACACTAAAAAACGAGAAACGTTTTATTAACGTGGCCGATTTTCAACGGTTGAAACAGATAAGAAAATCGGAATTTTCGAACTAAAATTGCATATCGTCACTCAATTTAACGATAAAACGTGACATGGTGCAAAATAACGACGCGACAAAATAACGAGGAAATTGTTGTCGAATTTGAATGCGATGCAATGGAATTGAGTAAACTAGTTTAGTTTTGTACGAAGTTGTAACGTAGCTAAGAAACGTTGCACTACTAAGGCTATTTTCCGACAACAACGATCTGACGAGGAACAAGATTTAAGACTCAAAACTCTTGTTTCAAGAAAGAATTGCAATTTCAGGCATTACATTCATCCTTTCTCTATTTCCTCAAACTGTTGCAAAGATCTCAGTTAACTGGTCATGCACCACTATTGCAAGAGGCGGAGTTCTGCATTTTTAAACTCAACCACTACGACGATTTCCGCTAGCAACATTTTCACAGGTTTTCACGCTCTATCGTCTCCAGCAAGTTTTATTCGAACGCCACAGAAACTCACGCGTCCGCTGAAAGGTGATTTTTCAGATTTTGAAAATTTACCATGAGCGAACCACCGAGTTATATAGGAGGACAACCAAAACTTTCGGCGATGGATAGAGCATGAAAATCTGTGGAACAAATCCGTTTCCGCCCGTTAAAAAATGTTGATAGCGGAGGTCGTTCAGAGGCTTTTAAGCTCCAAATTTTTAAAGCATGCCCAAGCATTATAATGTACAGCCAGTACGTTGACCATTATGAGACATTTCGATTCTATTAAATATGAAATCATATTTATAGAAGATCCCTACAGAGTGCCATATGGGCGGATTGAGCAAATCCCATAGATAATAGACATAGACTACCTGAAAAATTATATCACACACAACCAACACGGAAACGTCAACTTTGCTTCTTTTGACGTTATAAGTTCCTTTTTACTGTCTGTACACGAAGCTGTCACACACACATTTTAATTTGTCACTTTCTTTAATTGACCCTTGGCACAGCACTGCTACTAGCACGAACATAGAAAATATTCGGAGGCTGATGAAATCATAGTAGGCACTGCGTATCTGTTATACAGATAGATGACTTGTCTTCGTTGTATGAGTTAAAACATACAATATAAACAGTTCTAAGCGTTAGCTCTCGTATCACTAAAGCCTCCAAACTTGACACTTGTCAATTCAGTGTTCATGCTAGTAGCAGTGCTGTGCCCTTGGCAAATCCCAATGAGTTCCTTGGTTCTTGGCTACCTGTCGGCGCAGAATATCAAAGTTAAAATGACGCTCTAAGCTCTTTAACACTTCAGATCATAGAGGGAGACTTCCTTCCTCGATTCAAATTTGTGAATATTCTTCATCATATTTTACCAATGAAATTCCGTAGCAATCAAATCATTCATATCTTCCGCAATGAAATGCTTCACATGAAGTCAAGGTCATTTAAACTGAATTTAATTCAATTAGAACTGATATAACGTTGTTAAATACTTAATGGAGTGAGTAATCAAAAAGATATCATAAACTGATGACCATTCATTTAGACAGACTAGAACGCTATTCCAATCCAATCGATACTTGTTGCAGTATCGGCACTATGATGCTGCACGTCGGTAATTATTTAGGGAGCTCAAGAATAAAGTACCAACTTAATCAGCTCTCAATTGTGACTCTTTGTTAAAGCTACGGTCATGCTAGGATCTTACCAGCTGTTGGTGGTCCGTATAAGCACGTAGATTTGTAATTTTATCTGATAGATCTGACATCTGACGGTTATAACTGAAATCGATTGTTACCAATAAATGAAACTCTTCGTCACTACATCGGGCACACGTGACGTTCTAGCAATATTTTAGAAAAATGAATTTTGCAATTCACAGAAAAAAGGCCAACAACTCAAATCTTTTTCCAGGACCAAAAAAAATGACTTCAACAATGCGCCAACCATCAGCTACTTTCGACTGGTAGGTGGACGATTGCGTTTATCTGGAGCCATACCCACATTCGATTTCTTTTCAGTATCGATTCGCCACGCCCCTCGAATTCTTCCTGATATTTCTAGGTATTGTCTTCACCACCCTCAAATCGTTTGGAATGCCATTGATGATCATAGTGTACGGGGAATTTACAACGTTACTCGTAGACCGTACTTACGAGAATGGAACCAGTTCGAATACGACACTGCTGCAGTTGTTCGGTGGCGGAAGAGTTCTGTAAGTTTTTTTCTCTCTGATTTCGAAGTTTTAACGTAATGCGTTAAATCAACGCACTTCAAGCATGCGTGGTACTGTTAAAAACCATTTCATACAAAATAGTACTTCATTTGGCAGCTGTCGACTATGATCACTTTTGCTTGAAGTGCGTCGGTTAAGTCGAAGAAATTCACGCCGTAAGTGCGCTTCAGAATTTGAAATTTAAGTGAATCAGTAAATTTCAACGCTTCATTATAGGGGCGATTTAACACTGCGTTAGATAGACGTTGGCGCGTTCCATTTTAAAATTTGTAGCGCACTTACGTCGTGAATTCAAAATAGAGCAAAACAAGATGTTATACGAGGAGAGTCAGTAAATTTCCTTTGTTTTTGCAGTACCAAAGCATTGAAAGAAGAAAATAATAAAGCCATAATCGAGGATTCGATAGCTTACGGCATATTGATGACAACAGTTTCAGTCTTCCAGTTTGTCATGGGCATATTTTCCGTCGATCTGTTCAACTACACTGCCATGTAATGTCTGACTGGATGTCGCAAAAAAAGTATTACCAGGCGACGATGCAACGGTTTCATTGTCATTTTATTTGCAGAAAACAGATCACTCGAATCCGGATAAAATATTTTAGTTCAATGATCCGACAAGAGGTTGGTTGGTTCGACTGTGCGTCGTCCGAGTCAAATGTAGCGGTCAGAATATCGGAGTAATTTGACGAGTTTGGTTTTTGTTTAAAATCGAAAATTAAAATCGAATTTTCAACTTCTGCAGAGACATTGAAAAGATCCGCGAAGGCATCGCCGAAAAAGTCAGCCACTTCCTATGTTTAATGATCGGATTCGTGATTTGTGTGGCGCTTTCATTTTCGTACGGTTGGAAACTGACTCTAGTCGTCATTGGCTACGTGCCGATTCTTCTCATATCCAATATGATCATAGCACGGGTGAGTATCAGAGGCCGGTTCACTTGTCATGTAATGCTGCTTTACTCGTTGCACCCTCCGGAAACCCGTTTTTCTTAGCGGACACTAACCAGGAAAACTTGTTTCCAGGGATCTTTGCACGCGATTAAAACGTACTAGTTTGTAGATTGTTATTTTGATTTGCGTGGTTGAATCGCTCGTCTTCGGCTCGACACGTCACTTGTCAAAATGAAAATCTGCAAACCAGTACGTGCAGTGTTAAAATGATCGGACTGTCAGAAGCATCATGAATAGCATGATGTCTCTCTCCTACCATTCTCTGTTACAGTTCCAATCGATTCTAACTGCCAAAGAGTCAAACGCCTATGCGTCGGCAAGTTCTGTGTCGGAGGAAGTTTTAGGTACTATTTATTCGCCTGCAACGCCACTAAATGTGTGTCGACAAAAGCCAATGAAATTTTGTTCCTTTGTAGGTGGCATTAGGACAGTCGTTGCATTTAGTGGGGAAAAGAAGGAATCCGAGAGATACAACAAATTGTTGATACCAGGTAATGTGACAGTAAAACAGTGATTGTTGTTGGTATTCAGTCAAGGGCAGAATTTTTAGCACACATTCTAAAAAAACTGAATCTCACTCAACTAGAGATTCGATATATGTCCAAAGTTCAAAGCTGACGGTCAATGGATTTCACCAAAGCATCTAGCATTGTAATAGATGATTTGCTGTGCTACCATTAGTACCATTAATGGTATTTTTAACCAACCAAATATCATATTTAAAATATGCTATGACAATGCTAGGTACTTTGATCTCCTTTTCTATCACTTCAGATGTTAACATCGGGCTACTTAACTCAAACCGATTACTAAATTCGCTGAAAATTTCACTATTCCGCCACCATCACCACCTTCGTGATCAACTCAGAACCTTGTAAAACTTAAGGGAAGGTCACACAGATCGCCATTTTATTACATAGGCGGGAACACACCCTTTACATACAATGAAATCCACAAAAATTTTATATTTTTGGCCTGGGTGAATTTTTAGTATGGAAGAATCGGCGTCACCTTCGTATTATAATCTGCGTGACTTCCCCAAAGCGTACAGCCTCTAAAACATATCACTCTCCATAGTTGACTCGACTGTCACGAGTGATATTGATATTTTTCCTAATATTTTACCAAAGCACAAAAGTCCGGAATCCGCAAAGGATTGGCATCCGGGATCGGCGAGGGCATCATGCGTTTCATGTTTTACGCTATGAATTCGCTGGCATACTGGTACGGAGTGTCGTTGGTGCTGGCCGACCGAGACAAAATTGAAAAGGAGTACACACCGGCGGTCCTGATGATCGTAAATAAATTTTCCTTTTGAAAATGGAATTCTAGGTCATTGAGACAGAATATTTTGCTTGCTAGACATTTTTCGGGCTGATTGTTGGAGCGGAAAATATATCCAGAAGTGCGCCATTTTTGGAGTTAGTAACTGTCATTCAGGACAATGATAACAGAGGGCGTTGCGAACTGCTGTGCCTGAGTTATCATTTCTCTGTTTTTCATCTTGAAATTCAAATTGCTATTTTGTCAGATGTTTTGCAATGGCACGTGGAGCGGCCGCCACCATTTTCAAAGTCATTGACCGAAAATCAAACATCGATCCAATGTCCGGCGACGGAAAGATGATCAATTATGGTGTCAAAGGAGACATCGAATTTCAGGACGTCGGATTCCATTATCCATCCCGTACGGATGTGCAAATTTTGGATCATCTGAGCGCCCGGTTTACAAGCGGTCAAACGGTTGCATTGGTCGGTAGCAGCGGAAACGGAAAGTCTACGTGCCTGCAATTATTGCAACGATTTTATGATCCGACGTTCGGTCGAGTTCTGATCGATGGTCAGGACATTAGAAGTTTCAACATTTCATGGCTGCGTTCGAAGATGGCGTTCGTCGGCCAAGAGCCGGCACTATTTGCAACGACTATTGAGGAAAACATTCGTTATGGAAAGCCGGATGCCAGCAGGTTCTGTATTGAAATATTCAAGCGGGGATTCCCCAACCTAATTCCTTTGTTTGCTGCACGTTTTCAGAAAAGAAATCGAAGAATCAGCCAAAATGTCCGGGGCACACGACTTTATCGTGAAACTGCAAGATGTAAATTGGAAGCTTGTACCTTGAGAGGGTGTGCGTTTCTTAGTGATCGAAATGGGGAAATCAACGCTCGGGTTAGCCCTAATCCTTTTCGATCGGAGGAACTCGTGGCCTATCTCTATAGTCGATCCAGCACTGTAACTCACCCAATCTTCTACTTCATCTTTTGCAGGGCTATCAAACCTTAGTGGGAGAAAGAGGATGTCAACTGTCCGGTGGTCAAAAGCAACGCATTGCCATTTCCCGAGCATTGATACAGAATCCGACCATTCTGCTGCTCGACGAAGCAACGTCAGCATTGGATACAGATACTGAACGGCTGGTGCAGGACGCATTGGACAAGGCAAGCAAAGGACGAACAACAATCGTCGTGTCTCACAGGTCATCTAATTTTGCTTGGCCCTTCCGATTTGACTGACCAATTCGAAATTCCGTTTAGGCTGTCGGCTATCCGGAATGCAGACCGAATATTGTTCATTGAGAAGGGGAAAATAGTCGAAGATGGAACGCACGACGAATTGATTAAATTGCAAGGATCCTACTACAATATGATGCGCTCGAATAACATGGACAGCGACAGCATTCTGCAAAACACTCTGGACGCTGACAATGTGAATTTGCCGAGCAGCAAATTGGTACAAAAACAAATGTTTGCTGAAAGTCAGCAAATCCAGGACAGCCAAACCGGTAATAAATGGTCTTGACCTTTGGAAGACTTTTTTTTGAACATTTCATTCAGCTATGGCAGCCGAAGCCGTCGTAGTACTCGACACGCCGCCGGAGCGTATCCACCACGGAGCCGTCTTTAAACGAATTTTACTGATCGCTAGACCGGAATGGTTTTTCCTTTTCCTTGCATTCATATGTGCTCTAATAATCGGTGCTTCCATACCGGCCTTTTCCATACTATTCGGAGAGTTTTACGGAGCACTAGCCACAGCGGATCCCAAAGTAGCCACAGAAACTACCAACTCACTTTGTGTGGCGTTTTTGGTACTCGGAATTTTAATTGGTGTTGCGGCAATTATCCAAACGTACATGTTCAACATGGCTGGTGTTTATCTGACCACAAGAATTCGGTGAGTAAGCCGAAACCTTGACGAGGATCCCTGGGCACTGACGCATGTCCGAGATTACTTTTTCTTGCTATTCGATTCTTGCACAGACGCTGGAACCGGACACAATAACATTTGTTTTCTTTTACGCAGGGCACGAGTCTTCGGTGCAATGATCAGGTGATTGTTATAACCCCCTCATGCTGGAAGGATTATCAGTTGAAAATGTTTCCTTCTTTTAGACAAGACATGGCCTGGTTCGACGATTCGAATAACTCTGTTGGTGCACTATCAGTACGATTGACTAGCGATGCTGCGACCGTACAAGGGGTTTGTTAATTGAAGTCAAAGGGCGACTGCAATTTCAATTGTTCTCCTTCTCTGTATAATTTTAAGGCCATCGGCTATCCCTTGAGCGGTATGATTCAGTCGGTTGCAACGTTCGTTTTTGGTGTCAGCGTTGCATTTGCTTACATCTGGAAAATGGCACTGGTTATCCTTCCCACTGCTCCGCTGGTCATTTTTTCCGTACTCTTCGAAGGAAAGTGAGTGCTTGGTACAATTTGACCAGACCATTCGAATTGGACAAAAAACCTCTTTTTTCAGATACATGGCCAACACAGCAGAGGTGGAAAGGAGGGGAATCGAAGAGATTGCGAAACTAGCCACCGAGGCAATATCGAACATTCGAACGGTGGCCAGCCTGCGACAGGAACCACATATTATAGCGCGATACTGCACACAAATAGCAAAAGTGGAACGAACAATTCGCAGGAAGCTTTCAATGCGTGGTCTTGTCAATTCGCTGGGACAATCGATTCCCTTCTTCGGATATTCTCTTGCTCTTTACTACGGAGGTCGGTTGGTCGCTGAAGAAGGCGTTCCCTTCCAAAATATCATCAAAGTGTCTGAGTCTTTACTGTACGGCACTATGATGTTGGGTCAATCGTTAGCCTTTGCTCCGGCTTTCACCGCAGCATTTGCGGCAGGCCATCGGCTGTTCCAAATCGTTGACCGAGAATCGAGAATTAGATCTCCGGGAATCTTCAACCTTAACCGCAAACCGGACAAAGGAAGCAACGCCAAATTCGAGCAGATCAACTTCAATTATCCCACCAGGCCGAACATGAAAATTCTGCAGAACATTAACCTGGACGTACCGGAAGGAAAGACCGTGGCATTGGTTGGTCCATCGGGCTGTGGAAAATCCACATGCATTCAACTGTTGCAGCGACTGTATGACCCAGACAATGGTCGTATCTATCTCGGACTCGATGAGATTTCCAGGGATATTGCACTGCCTGAGCTCAGATCGAAATTGAGTATCGTCTCGCAGGAACCGATTTTGTTTGACCGAACCATTGCCGAAAACATTGCGTACGGCGACAACTCGCGAGCGATCGACATGAGTGACGTTATTGACGCGGCAAAGACAGCCAACATTCACGACTTCATCGTTTCACTGCCAATGGTAATGGGGTTGGTGGCACAGCGACCCACTTTTAACTGTCCCTGTCGCAGCTCTGATTTTGAGGCCAGTGAAACTATATCATTGTCGGGCATAAACGCTGTCAATCACTGAAGTCTTTAAGAGTCAGAGGTGCAACGGGAGTTGCTAGAAAACGGGAAAAGTGGGAAAATTCGCTTGGTTTCTCGCCAACAGCTTCTTTTCCCGCACCTCCCTCAGTTCGTCCCGAGTAATTTTATTTTTAAATTCTTCTGCAGGGCTACGAAACAAAACTGGGATCAAAGGGAACTCAACTATCGGGTGGTCAGAAACAAAGGGTTTCCATCGCGAGAGCTCTTGTCCGCAATCCCAAAGTACTGCTACTGGACGAAGCCACTTCGGCATTGGACATTGCTAGCGAAAAGGTCGTTCAAACTGCATTGGATATCGCTCGAACTGGCAGGACGTGTCTCGGTATGTTGCGCTGTCCACTGTTTAATTAACACTCTCTAACTCTGTCCACCGTTCTCATCTTTCTGCCAGTGATTGCACATCGATTGTCCACCATTCAAAATGCGGATCTGATTTGTGTCATTCAAAATGGCGCCGTATGCGAACAGGGTACGCACAATCAGCTAATGGCATTGGGTGGACTGTATTCCAGGCTATATTCGATGCAACCGAGTGTGGAATAAATAAGGGAGATCGGACTCAACATTCAACAAATTATCAAGCTTCTTATTTTGTGACTATTTTGCAAATAAAAATTCGCGAAAAAATGTTGGAGCGGAGTTCTTTACTGCCACCTCAGCGAATATAAAAACAAACGCAGCGGCTGTGCTGATAGTTTTATTGTGTCAATTCAAAGGAATGATAACAGATGGCGTTATCCTCATCAATAGCAACGCCATCTGGTTATACTCTCTGTGAACAACATTACCACCTCACACTACAATCCTAAAATTTCACTATTCTGCGCACGATCGTGGATACCTAACTTTCTGCAGACATTTTCTCGAACAAATCGGAACACAAGGCCCACCGCCTTCAATGCGAGCATATCCTCTCTTACAGAAACAGTCGTTGATCGGTAGCAACGACAGCAACTGACACGGACCGGTTAACGTTGTTTCGCAAAGTGTTTGACAATCGTACGTACCCTCAACGTACTCTTCGTTGGGCCGCAATGCACAATTCTCTGAAGATGTTTCATGTTAGTCGTCGGAACACTCAACCAATTTTCAACTCACAAACCTTTCGATGCTGGATATCGCAGCACACATTGTGCACTGTCAATCTGGACACATCGACCCTGTTCACCAAGTCTTGCATAGCCCTTAACGCAATCGCATCCGGTGATAGCCATCTTATTGACGATTGTACATCGTTGGCCGTAATTCTCGCACAAATTTCCGCAAGGACTTATATTGTCGCTGTACACTTCGTTGACTCGGTCGCATTTCATTGGCGGCACGGGATCAAAGGCATGTGACACGAACAGACAATACAAAACGGTTAGCAGCAACACGTAGAACTTCATCATATCCTCACAATCGAAGACACTTGATTCAACTGAAATGGTTTGGAAAAATTTTCCGCAATTTATTTATAAACACGACCGGTTCATGCAGCATATTGAGTTTAACCTATTTGCGTTGAACAAATAAAAATGTTTTCGCAATATCGAAAACTGTCTCAGTCAGTTATTTGATCAGTTGGAAATGGGGTTTGCGAAGTTCTTTTGTTTACTAACAGGCAGTCGACAACAAGGAGGTTAAATGTGGAAATGGGAAATTGCGCTGTGCGCTACACAATAGTATTCGAAGTCGATAGCCCTCTGATCCCTGACGATTTTACATGCATTTTTTCACAGAGAGGTGAAAAGTTGGCGACTGGGACGTCGCCAACTTTTCATCTCTCTGATTTTTCACGAACTCTGTACTCATCTTTAAAAAAAAATCTGTTCTTGTGCCTGTTCTTGAAGCGCGTCGTTAAGAGTCAATTTGCAGAAGAAGAAACATAGCTTCCGAAACGTCATGACCAACACGTGACGACATCATAGTTTTATCTTAATAGGAGAATTCAACAATTTGGAAATTTGGAACACTCATAGTCAGTGAAGGAGTTTCACTGCTACGAAATGGAAGTTACGTACCGAGGAAGTGAACCCTCTTTTTTATGAACCAGTACCAGTGAATTACCAATGATTAATCAAGAGTACGTAATAATTAGGGAAAGTAGGGTAAATCAAAGTCTGTTATGTGTTTTGAAAATCTGATTCAACGGAACGGAATTAATGAAGACCTGCAAATACATGATGGAATTCTTCATATTTCTAATGAAATTGGGACTTCAAATTACCAAAAATTTCCAAAGCTTCTCTCCCTAGTGAAAAAAAAGTCTCACAGGTTCGAAATGCGTAGTCTTACGGACTTAAATCTATTGTCTTTGGAGACACTCGGGTACTTAAATAGCGTTCTGGAAAATGTCTATGGCAAGTTGTTTGAGTTAATTTTAATTTTAATTTTAATAGCTATATTCCGCGGGACGTAACCAATATGACCGACTTTTATGTCCTTTAATTCCTTAATTTGTATATAAGTCTCATTGCCTACGGTATTCATCTCTGTGGCAGTGAAAATAAAATGCTTTTACTGACGACTATGGGTCACTACTTCTGGAACTATTTAGCGCCCAATTTCTTCTGGAATGCCTAATTATGATTGCCATGAACTTTTACTAAGCAATATCTAGCAAAAACTTGCGTAAATCATCAAAAAGAAGTGTTTCTATTCGAGTTTTGTATGAAAATATAAAAATAGGAAAATTCATGAAATTTGCCCATATTTAGTACTTACTTTTCACGAAAACCTTAAAAATTAATTTTATATTTGCAATAACACATCATTTCCATCCAATATCATGACCCAACGTTAGTGAGGGGCCGTGACGCAGGTCCATTCACTGAAAAATTTTACAAATTTTTTTTCTGTACAGCCGTTGAAAAGTGAAAACTAACATGTTTTCTGTTTTGGGACTAGTTTTGGGTTGAATTGTGGGACAAAAATACTTAATTTAATGAACAACAGTGGCGCTAGTTGTCCAGCAAAGTTTTTATTCAATAAAATTCTGACACTTTTGATTCGGGGTGCTCGCATTCGCACCATAAAAAATTCAAACGAGCAGTTAACAAAATCGAGAACATAAATGTACACATTTTTTGCGATGGTGACCCTTCCCAAGAATTGTTGACATTGTATCTTGAAATACACACAATATCCTCATATTTATTTCTGAAATTTAAAGTAAAATTGTGAAATCTTGATGCATTGGAATTGAAGCTGCTGGTGACATTTTTAAAAGGTACGGTAATGAGCAGCCAAAATTCAAATGTCAGAACCACTGTTCGCGTAGTATTGTTCTCGCATTCATTATTCTTGTGTCAGTTTGATTCGGCTGTGATGTGAGAAAATTTCTGCTAAACTTTGTGCATTATTCGCGATTTTTAAGTGCGTTAAACATTGCAAATAGCCAAATATTTTTATGAACGGCTAAAAGTGTTGAGGAAATTTCGGAAATATACGTGTGTGGAGTGGAAGATACACATCAAAACATTGCTGTCGGTTTCAAATTTAAACATCCACAGCCAATGTTTTGATCGTGTTTTCCCATACAAATGATACGAAAAGTGAAATAATAAATTAACTAAGTATTTGGTCGCGGTTAATTGCTAATAATTTCTATTTTCTAATCGAAAATCTTTAAATCGAAGAATTTGACTTCGGAGGAATTTTCTGCTTTTGATGTGGTCAGAAATAAATTATTTGTTTTTCTTCATCTAAAAAGGTTTTTTTTATCAAACTTTCCTTCAACACAAATCGGATACCTGTATTTTTGAAACATTTTCAAGACGTTTGACTAGATAAAGCAGCTGCCGGTTGTTAGACGAGTTTAAGTTCATCAATCCTCTACGTTTTAGTAATCGAGGTTTTGTTGATGTGGTGAACGCTTTACCTTCATTTCGTGAAAATAATGATTCAATTATTGCTGATTTCGTGTTAATGCGATAATTTTTGAACGGTTCGTTAAAAGATGGAGAAACAACTTAAAAAATGAAAGATCTCTCTTCTTGACACCCAAGATTCTCGCTTGGTTAAAAAAAATTGCCTTTGTTAAATGTCAAAATTAGCCCCTTTCCAGGTCAGTTAAATTTCCAAGTAAATTATGTTTTCATGTTTCGGGGCCAAAATTAGGGCAACTTTTTTGGTTTTATCTGGTTTTCGGCCGTTTACATGAAAAATTACTTGTGTACCAGTTTGGGACGATTGATCTGAGGCACTTTCGCTTGTGGACCTTGCTCTGCCCAAACTACAGCCCGTGAAATTGCCTCTAATCAGTCGTCCAAAACAGCGACAAATAACTAATTACTTCAACAGTAAAAATTGGTAAGGAAAGAATTGTCAAGGTTGTAAGCTTTTGGGACGATCTGCGTGACTTGAAAATTCACATCATAACGGCGACGAGAATCTTCACGCCCCATTGAGAGCGTATTGAGAGCAACACTGAACTGAGTGTGTTATAATCGCTACACGTGTATTGACTGAATTGATCACAGTCATGAGATTTTGGTCGATCAAAAAAATAATTTAGAAATGGGTCCCGTCGCTGCATAGTGAAATATCCAAGGTGTAAGTTGACTTTATCAGTGCAGCTGTACCTACCACGGTATAGTACTTTCTCATAAACGTTGTCATGCTTTTGGTAGAACTATACGGTTGATTGATTCTGTTCGAAAATCTCTAACATCACGAAAATCGTTCATATAAATGCGTTCCTGTTCCTAGTCTATTTTGATAAATCATTATTCAGCTGTTATGAACTTTGTATTACTAAAAACTCCCAGATAATGAAAAGTCTGATGACTTGAAAGGGATCTCGCTGCCAACTAAAAACGTCCTCATTTAAGACTTGATCTTTTGATAGTAGGAACTTCTTAGAACATAGTATAGATCACAAACCGAACATTCGAATAGCATGCATCGATTTGCTAAGCTCTTGTTTTCGGTGAGAGATACTAACTGTTGATATCAGTTCATATAAAATGCTGATGCACATTTCCATGTGTTATTAAATATTTCGAAAATATTGACGCGCACAGAGACTCAAAAAGCTTCTTGAACAAGATAACTTTCTTATGAAAATTTAATAAAAAAAACCTTTTTAGATGAAGAAAAAAAAAAAATTTATTTCTGACCACATCAAAAGCAGAAAATTCCTCCGAAGTCAAATTCTTCGATTTAAAGATTTTCGATTAGAAAATAGAAATTATTAGCAATTAACCGCGACCAAATACTTAGTTAATTTATTAATTCACTTTTCGTATCATTTGTATGGGAAAACACGATCAAAACATTGGCTGTGGATGTTTAAATTTGAAACCGACAGCAATGTTTTGATGTGTATCTTCCACTCCACACACGTATATTTCCGAAATTTCCTCAACACTTTTAGCCGTTCATAAAAATATTTGGCTATTTGCAATGTTTAACGCACTTAAAAATCGCGAATAATGCACAAAGTTTAGCAGAAATTTTCTCACATCACAGCCGAATCAAACTGACACAAGAATAATGAATGCGAGAACAATACTACGCGAACAGTGGTTCTGACATTTGAATTTTGGCTGCTCATTACCGTACCTTTTAAAAATGTCACCAGCAGCTTCAATTCCAATGCATCAAGATTTCACATTTTTACTTTAAATTTCAGAAATAAATATGAGGATATTGTGTGTATTTCAAGATACAATGTCAACAATTCTTGGGAAGGGTCACCATCGCAAAAAATGTGTACATTTATGTTCTCGATTTTGTTAACTGCTCGTTTGAATTTTTTATGGTGCGAATGCGAGCACCCCGAATCAAAAGTGTCAGAATTTTATTGAATAAAAACTTTGCTGGACAACTAGCGCCACTGTTGTTCATTAAATTAAGTATTTTTGTCCCACAATTCAACCCAAAACTAGTCCCAAAACAGAAAACATGTTAGTTTTCACTTTTCAACGACTGTAGGTCTGAGGAACACGAACTTTTTGACTTTTCTACCTTTGCTCCTCCTACCCCCAAAGTATTTTATTCGTCCATACGAGTTCAACGAGCTATCACACGCCTCTTACGGTCAAGATTTGGCCAAGATATTAAATTTAAAAACTTGGAAATTTGTATGAAGGAACGGATTTTCATACATTTTGAAATTGATGAATTTTACCAACCTTTGTCCCTTTGCCACTTTGTTACAACGAAACTTTTGAATTTACCGGTGAATTTGGCTGAAATTTTCAGGGTATGTTAAGGACGTAATTCTAAGAAACCAATTTGAAGGAATTTTTATAAAAGCTTATAATTTCGGAGCTATGAGCGTGTTAAGCTATTGAGCTATAGGACCAATAACTCAGAAAATGTGGCAGATAGAAAATTCGTTTAAAAGACAAATTTATAGTTTCAAATTTCAGTCGACACGTGTTTCATGGTTTCCATAAAAAATCGCTTATTTGAGAGCTATGAGCGTTTTAAGTGCAAATTTCGTCAAATTTTTTATTTTCGTAAAATTTTCGATTTTCGTCAAATGTAAGCTCTAAGGTTCAGATCAAAGAGAAACTTATACAGTTTTGCAAGAAGAATATTTTCGTTCAAACTGCACAATATGATTGTTTATTATCTGCGACCAAATTCTAAAAAATCACAACTTACAAAAGAGCTGATATCGCCCAAAACCACTTTCAGTATGCGTCACAAATGGCAGCTGATGAGGAAAGTACGCGAAAGTTTTATCAACAAAAATTTTACCCGAAAAATTTTAGGAATAAAATTATAGTAAAAAAGTTTGCGTCACAAGTCGGCTTTCTTCCGTTTGAATTCCATTCTTCAAAGCCATATATTTCACAATTATCAAAATTTTCCTTCCTCAACATCTGCCACTTGTGACGCAATTTTTTTATTATTATTTTCTTCCTACAATTTTTCGGGTAAAATTTTTGTTGATAAAACTTTCGCGTACGTTCCTCATCAGCTGCCACTTTCCGAAAAAAATTTGGTGGAACTCACCTTCAGTATGACAGTACACAGTCAAAATTTGTTTTCGCGCGGGTCAAATGTTTCACGAAATTTTGACTTGGAAACTTCATTTCTCACGAGTAAAAATCTTTTTTTTCTTTAATTAACTAGTTTTGAATACTTTGGGGTCTCTAGAATAGGAGAAAAATAATTTTTCAAGAAAAAATTTGAAAATCCGGGTTTTGGGAGAAAAATGCATTTCACCTCTTTTTTTCGGTTTTTTACGAATAACTCGAGATTTTCGATCGGAATTTTTGGGCACCCCTTCCACAAATGTTGACCCTCTACATAACCCAATCTTTCAATTTGAGATTACCCAAAAACTCTTACAACAAAACTGATATCACCCAAAAACCGTTTACAGTGGAAGTGTGACGCAAGTCCCTTTATCCACTTACGAACGAACTGATATCGTTGGGGGTGACGCTTACAGCTTCGACACGCAAAAAACAAATGCGTCACAATCGGCAGATGATGAGGATAGTGTAAAAAACTGTTTCAAAATTTGGTTATTAAAAAAAAGTTACTATTTCACTGTGGCGAAGACGGTCTGCAACCGGAGAACATTTTGCGTCAACTTTAACATGCGTTTGATAGCAATTGCAATTCCATACAAAACAAGCTATAACACGATTGTCTCATAGGAACCATAGTTTCGGAAGGTTACAATTTTTGAGACTGTGACGGGAACACTCTGTGATATTTATGATAAAGAGAAAAACTGCAAAGTACACTAAATTGCAGTCAAAGTCTCTAGGAGCAAAGATCATGCCAATTTAGTAACATCCTATTTACATATCTGGAAGAAAAGACCCAAAATGCCAGTCGGTACCGAACTCGGGCTTCATGTGTGCGCACGGAAAGTTAGAACTTCAAAAAACTTTTATCAGCAGTTTCGTAATCAGGGTCCAGGGTAATCAGGGCACTCTAGGTCCAGTGCAACCACTAAAATCAAACCAAGGGAAATTCATGACAAAACTACTTGTGGAGATCCTCTCCAGAGATTTCAATGAAAAGGATGTTCCATCACCTTTCAATATAAAATCGCACCGTCGACGATTCAGAATATTTAATTTTTAAGAAAATCAAGTTTCTACATACAACGGTAGCTATTGGCGAGAAATCAAGGAAAACTGCACATTTTCCTACTGGTCCTGTTTTCCCGCTACTCCCCGTACTTACCAGAATGGAACCAGTTTGAACTCTGCAATTGTTGGGCGACGGGAAAGTTCTGCGACTTTTTGTCTAATTTCAAACGTCAAACGTTAATTAAGTGCTTGCATTCAATATAATCATTGGATAGTACGACACACGTATTTGTATTAGTGTGAATAGACCCTTTGTGTTGCATATGTAATTTTCGTTTCCCGTTTACTGATTTGGAGCAGTCGATGTCCAGCAGCGAACGCTGCAGTGAAAGCCGGAGCAAATGATACCGTTTGACCCAACATCATAGTCCCGAACAGTAAAGTTTGAGACACTTTGATGATATTTTTGAGATGAACGCCTTCATTGGCGACCAACAGACCGCCGTAGTAAAGAGCAAGTGAAAATCCGAAGAAAGGAATCGATTGTACCAGCGAATTGAGAAATCCACGCATTGAAAGCTTCCTGCGAATTGTTCGTTCCACTTTTGCCATTTGTGTGCAGTATCGCGCTATAATATGTGGTTCCTGTCGCAGACTGGCCACCGTTCGAATGTTCGATATTGCCTCGGTGGCTAGTTTCGCAATCTCTTCGATTCCCCTCCTTTCCACCTCTGCTGTGTTGGCCATGTATCTGAAAAAAGAGGTTTTTTGTCCAATTCGAATGGTCTGGTCAAATTGTACCAAGCACTCACTTTCCTTCGAAGAGAACGGAAAAAATGACCAGCGGAGCGGTGGGAAGGATAACCAGTGCCATTTTCCAGATGTAAGCAAATGCAACGCTGACACCAAAAACGAACGTTGCAACCGACTGAATCATACCGCTCAAGGGATAGCCGATGGCCTTAAAATCATACAGAGAAGGAGAACAATTAAAATTCTCGTCGCCTTTTCACTTCAATTATCAAACCCCTTGTACGGTCGCGGCATCGCTAGTCAATCGTACTGATAGTGCACCAACAGAGTTATTCGAATCGTCGAACCAGGCCATGTCTTGTCTAAAAGAAGGAAACATTTTCAACTCTGATAATCCTTCCAGCTTGATGGGGTTATAACAATCACCTGATCATTGCACCGAAGACTCGTGCCCTGCGTAAAAGAAAACAAATGTTATTGTGTCCGGTTCCAGCGTCTGCGCGATATCAAACTCTTTGCAAGAATCGAATAGCAAGAAAAAGTGATCGCCGGCAAGCTTCAGTGACGAGGGATCCTCGTCAAGGTTTCAGCTTACTCACCGAATTCTTGTGGTCAGATGTACCCCAGCATTGTTGAACAAATATGTTTGGATGACTGTCGCAACACCAATTAAAATTCCGAGTACCAAAAACGCCACACAAAGTGAATTTGCCGCTGCAGTGGCTTCGTCCGCATCAAAGATGACCAGTACTCCGTAAAACTCTCCGAATAGAATAGAATACGCCGGTATGGAAGCACCGATTATAAGAGCACATATGAATGCAAGGAAAAGGGAAAACCATTCCGGTCTAGCGATCAGTAAAATTCGTAGAAAAACGGCTCCGTAGTTGACACGCTCCGGTTCCTTTTTGAGTACTTCGATAGTTACTGCGGTTTGGTTGTCTTGAATTGGTTGACTTTCAGCAAAGGTTTGCTCTTGGACCAATTTACCAATGCTGTCGCTGTCCATGTTATTCGAGCGCATCATATTGTAGTAGGATCCTTGCAATTTAATCAATTCGTCGTGCGTTCCATCTTCAACTATTTTGCCCTTCTCAATGAACAATATTCGATCTGCATTCCGGATAGCCGACAGCCTAAACGGAATTTCGAATTGGTCAGTCAAATCGGAAGGGCCGAGCAAAATTAGATGACCTGTGAGACACGACGATTGTTGTTCGTCCTTTGCTTGCCTTGTCCAATGCGTCCTGCACCAGCCGTTCAGTATCTGTATCCAATGCTGATGTTGATTCGTCGAGCAGCAGAATGGTCGGATTCTGTATCAATGCTCGGGAAATGGCAATGCGTTGCCTTTGACCACCGGACAGTTGACATCCTCTTTCTCCCACTAAGGTTTGATAGCCCTGCAAAAGATGATTTCGAGATAAGAAACGCAGGGTGTGCCTGAAGGTACAAGCTTTCAATTTACATCTTGCAGTTTCACGATAAAGTCGTGTGCCCCGGACATTTTGGCTGATTCTTCGATTTCTTTTCTGAAAACGTGCAGCAAACAAAGGAATTAGGTTGGGGAATCCCCGCTTGAATATTTCGATACTAAACCTGCTTGCATCCGGCTTTCCATAACGAATGTTTTCCTCAATAGTCGTTGCAAACAGTACCGGCTCTTGGCCGACGAACGCCATCTTCGAACGCAGCCATGAAATGTTGAAACTTCGAATGTCCTGACCATCGATCAGAACTCGACCGAACGTCGGATCATAAAATCGTTGCAATAATTGCAAGCACGTCGACTTTCCGTTTCCGCTGCTACCGACCAATGCAACAGTTTGACCGCTTGTAAACTTGGCGCTCAGATGATCCAAAATTTGCACATCCGTACGGGATGGGTAATGGAATCCGACGTCCTGAAATTCGATGTCTCCTTTGACACCATAATTGATCATCTTTCCGTCGCCGGACATTGGGTCGATGTTCGATTTTCGGTCAATGACTTTGAAAATGGTGGCGGCCGCTCCACGTGCCATAGCGAAACATCTGACAAAATGGGAATTTCAATTTCAATTTCGGAAAAGCAAAGAATTGATAACAGATGGCGCTTCTCTGGCACAGCCGGACGCAACGCTCTCTGTTATCGTTTCCATGAATTAAATTTACTAACTCCAAAAATGGCGCACTTCTGGATATATTTTCCGCTCCAGCAATCAACCCGAAACATGTCTAGCAAAAATGAATTTTTTAACAAAAATTTCCGTCTCAATGACCAAGAATTCAATTTACGATCATCAAGGTCTCCGGCGTGTACTCCTTTTCAATTTCGTGCCGGTCAGCCAACACCAATGACACTCCGTACCAATATACCAACGAATTCATAGCGTAAAACATGAAACGCATGATTCCCTCACCAATTCCGGATGCCAATCCTTTGCGAATTCCGAATCGTTGTGCTTTGGCGAAATGTTAGAAAAAATTTCATGTTACGACATCAATGGAAAAGTACTTTATCAAATGTGTAATTATTACACGGGGACGCAGTCAGAACATGACTTTCTTAAACGCTCTCATTTTCGTAGCAATTTGACATAAATTCTGAGTTCGTTCAAGGTTAAGATTAAGCAAACACACCAACAACAATCAATCTTTTACTGCCAACATTACCTGATATCAACAATTTATTATATCTCTCGGATTCCTTCTTTTCCCCACAAGATGCAACGACTGTCCTTATGCCACCTAATAAGGAAGAATTTTCAATAATGTTTGTCGATACACATTTCAGTGATGGTGTCGGCTAATTTACCTAAAACTTCCCCCGACACAGAGCTCGCAGCCGCATACGCGTTTGACTCTTGGGCAGATAGAATCGATTGGAACTATGAATGGCATGAGAGAGACATGAGTCTAATTACTTCTAACGGTCAAATCAGTTTTATACTGCACGCAAATACAAGCATTAAACGTATCAAGTGAACCGGCCTCCGATACTCACCCGTGCTATGATCATATTGGATATGAGAAGAATCGGCACGTAGCCAATGACGACTAAAGTCAGTTTCCAGCCGTACGAAAATGAAAGCGCCACACAAATCACGAATCCGATCATTAAACATAGGAAGTGGCTGACTTTTTCGGCGATGCCTTCGCGGATCTTTTCAATGTCTCTGCAGAAGTTGAAAATTCGATTTTAATTTTCGATTTTAAACAAAAACCAAACTCGTCAAATTACTCCGATATTCTGACCGCTACATTTGACTCGGACGACGCACAGTCGAACCAACCAACCTCTTGTCGGATCATTGAACTAAAGTATTTTATCCGGATTCGAGTGATCTGTTTTCTGCAAATAAAATGACAATAAAACCGTTGCATCGTCGACTGGTAATACTTTTTTTGCGACATCCAGTCAGACATTACATGGCAGTGTAGTTGAACAAATCGACGGAAAATATGCCCATAACAAACTGGAAGACTGAAACTGTTGTCATCAGTATGCCGTAAGCTATCGAATCCTCGATAATGGCAAAGCGATTCTCTTCGACCGTTCCCTTGGTACTGCGAAACAAAGGAAATTTACAGAACTTTCCCATTTTCTTTTCCTCGTCTTGTTTTCTTCCATTTTTCGATCATTTACGTATACGTTTAACTCTCAGAGTAATTAAACCTAGAGAGGTATAATTACTCTTTTAGGTTTAAATTGCACAATTTCGTATGCCGTCACTGTTTCATTACGTACGATTACTCTCACACGTGAATCAGAGAAAAAACTTACAGAACTCTTCCGCCACCGAACAACTGCAGTAGTATCGTGTTTGAACTGGTTCCATTCTGGTAAGTACGGGCTACGAGTAACGTTGTGAATTCCCCGTACGCTATGATCATCAATGGCATTCCAAACGATTTGAGGGTGGTGAAAACAACGCCTAGGAATATTAGGAAAAATTCGACGGACGTAGCGAATCGATACTGAAAAGAAATCGAATGTGAGTATGGCTCCAGATAAACGCAAATGTCCACCTACCAGTCGAAAGTAGCTGATGGTTGGTGCGTCATCTTTGTTCTCGTTTGAAAAATCATTTTTATTGGTCCTGGAAAAAGATTTGCTTTGTTGGTCTTACATTGCAAAATTCATTTTTCTAAAACATTGCTAAAATGTCACATGTTCCTGATGTTGTGAGGAAGAGTCTCATTTATCAGTAACAATTTACTGCTTGCGGCACTTGCTTCATCAAAAGAAACAACAAATCGAAAGCCAAGAGCAAATGGTTAATAGTTATTTGCATCACTTGGATTGAAACCACGAAATTACAGCATACGTGTGAATTCGTATACCGAGAGAATAATTTTTGCATAAAAAGTATGAATGTAGTAGTAGTATGTAGTAGTAGTATGAACGACGAGACGAAGTCGAGATGAATCATAAATACTCATGCAAAAATTATTCTCTCGGTATACGCATTCACACATATACTGTAATGTCGTGGTTTCAATCCAAGTGATGTACACAATTTTACACTCGTCACACCATGAAATACGCAACCAACAAAACCAAATATAATACACACCGTTCAAGGTTGAGCTTGGATGTATAGAAGAAGAATGAGAATAAAAACGAAACCGAAAATACGCGATATAAAGCCGAACGAGTTGATCGTTCGATGTGCATCACCCTACTCGTTGATACGGAGAGTAAGTTCCGCCTTCGTATCAAATTTCTCTCTTTGACGAATAGCACAAACAAACTCCACCATTAAGGAAAACATCGACGGAATCCCTAGACCTGTTTGCACGGGCTGCTGAGAGAGAACTAAAAAAGTGTGGTTTCCGATAACGCATGATATTCAGAGTTTTCATGGTTTGGCGAGTGTAAAATAATAAGCATTCCTGTTGCCCATGCTCGACATAATTGTCTGAAAGTTACAACGTCGTCCAAAAACAGAACATTTTAGGAAAACAACAAAAAGTGACTTGCTCGCCGAATAATAGTTTGTTCACACTTGGTCAAGTAAGTGAATCATGATTGTGTGCTTGATCCGAGAGTGAATGTTCGTGAAGCGTGGCGGAACGAGTGTAATGATTTTCACACGATCACACTCATTTAAACAAGCTCCTTTGACTCACTTATTGGGCATCGCAGTCAAGTCAAATTGTGAACAAATCGCTCATAAAAGAAGAACTTTTTATTGAAACAACTAAAAAACAAAAATTAAACAGTCTCGAAGCTCTTTAACCAAAATTATCTGACCTTGACATACTGGTTCATTCCCGGAAACGTAATCAAAATTATTGCCCCTGGGCTTTTAAACGTTATTTTTTGAATATTGACCAAAAAAAACCACTATTCCACCAAAGCAAAACCGTCTTAGCACATTGCGACTGAACCGAATTTTTACGCAAATTTTTGGCAAATATTTTTTCTCTTCTGTTCGGTATTCGTTCAAAACATTTAATTACGCACTTTAATCTACACTGTATTCTACCACTCTTCTGTTTATTCTTCTTGGACGCGCACGAAATACTTTCGCTAGTAATCAGAGTGACACACTGTCGGATTCGGAAAAAAACAATGAAAATGTCATTGGAAGTCTTCACTTCGAACTTTTTCCATTTTCTTTGAAACTAGGCTCACTAAGAAGGTCACTTCATGGGCGGGTCAGGTCCTTTGACTGACCAAATTTTTCGATAATAATTTCGATAATAAAATGAGCTGGTGCCTTTAAGACCTTTTAAGCAAGGGAAAATTCTTTTAAGAATACAATTTCACGCAGAATGTGTCCGAGATCCATAATCTACGAACTCAACCTCAAGAATTTCATTCTCCGTCGATTAAAACTCAGCATTTTTAAAATCGGTTAAGAACTCGGTTAAGAATTGCTATTTTGACAAAGTGTTGTATTGCTTTGACTTGACCAAAATTGTTGAAAAAATTTCTTTTATTCAACGAAGGGCGAACGAAACGTGTTACCGTTTACGATTCGTGACGAAACGTTTTACCGTTTACAATCATAATCACGAATCGTAAACGGTAACACGTTTCGTTCGCCCTTCGTTGAATAAAAGAAATTTTTTCAACAATTTTGGTCAAGTCAAAGCAATACAACACTTTGTCAATGTTGAATTACTGACCAAGCAATACAACAATTTTATTAAGAATTGCTAGAGTTTTCGATGTAGCAAGTTTACGGACGTTTTTTTGCCAATGTAGAACATTTTCAAAATATCATAGTGACCTTAGCGTTACGGACATTTAAGGTTATTTTCTGTCATAAGACCCTGACTTCCAGTCAAGGTAATGACTTTCAGTCAAGGGAATAATAGCAGCCTGGTATTGTGCAAATATTCATTGTCACTTTATTACATCATCCAATGACATGATATGTCATTGACATCACCCTAACGCTGACGCTACAATTATCGATTAAAAGCACATTCGAGAAAGCCACGTCAACTCATATAACTATAGTCTGTATACATCATGTGATCCGTTCCAAGGGACACTATTGGATTAACTATGGGGTGTGATGTTTGGTCATGCGCCGTAGGTTTCATAGAACAGTATAAAAAGCTCACCACGCGGCTCTGAATTTTCGAAAATGCTTTCCGGTACTGACCTTCTAATAAATGGCCTATGTTGCAAATAACTACTTTTAGATTGTATCGATCGCTGGTTCGAAAGCTTAGCGTTAAATAAAAAGGCAGTGGAAGTTTCCGTGAAATTCAAATCGATTAGGAAAATTCTTATTTCAACATACACTCCGGTAAACTTACTTTAGTATTTTCTCGGTACATTTCAATTAGCGTCGACAGACAGTGAGTGTGGGAGTTGCCAATTTAACTGTAACTTATGATAACCTCAAATTCACCAACTGAATTTATCGAAATCATAAACAAATACCGTTCGCAGATAGCATGAACGTTAAGGTGGCTGATGTGATTTATTCGATTGGATGTCCGATCTATAATTTTGAGACCGTCTAATTAGAAACGAATTTCCAAGTAGGAACTCCTTTGCGAATTTTACTTGAAGAACCGGAAATTTCCCGCGATTCCGCACACTAAATCTAAAACTGATTGCTTACAACTAATTGAATTTCGTTAAACTTAAATGACTTGACAAACGTCCTTATCAATGTGTTGAAAATACGAAAATAAAAATGGCTTCTCTTTGGCACTATAGATTTCTTCCATCGTACGGTAAAAACGAATTTTGACAAGCCGAAAACAACCGACCGTCATCGTCACAGAAACAAACATAACCGCAACTTAAACAAATTTGTTCGTTAAAACTTCAAAGTGAAGCTGTGTTGGCTTCTCTGTGGATGATAATTGACATTTTGAACGGCCTTGGAAGAAAACCTATTTCCCCTATTTCCTTTCCGGTAATCAAGATAAAAACGTCAAAAAAATATTGTCATCGGAACAGTGCTGCCCAACAGCCAAAAAAATTAGATCTACTGATTCTACAGTGATTTCTATTTCGTCCTTCGAAACGTCACCTAAAATAAATCGTGAAACTTATTGACTTCAAGGTTCTGAAAACAAAGAGGTTAAGACACTCACGACATCAAATTTGTTAAACGCACTCATTACAAATTGTGTGAAAAGTCAACTTGAAAATATTTTTATTTTGTTAAGTTGACATCGTCATATACGTTTCACAAACCTTTTTGGCGCCACAGGAAAATCTTTATTCCACTGCCTTCGTGATCGACTCGAAAGTGTCTTAGCCTATTCTTTCAGAACCTTGATTCACTTAACTAACAAATTCTTACTCCGGACCTGATTGAAAATTCTCTGAATATTTATTGTTATCTAGAAGCGACGAAAAAAATGTCGAAAATACTTATCAGTAATCATTAGAATGAATTTGCGATCTGTGACCTCTCTGCCGAATGATGTGAATATTTCATTTTTTTTATGTAACAAAAAAACCCGCAAATATACAAGTCGCTCAACAGTAGAGCGTTCACCCATACCGGATGACGTTTTTTACCCGCACGCCCACAATTTTAAACGTGCTTGTCAGGGCAGCTATTTCAGTTATTATCTGTAAACTGAAATAGAAGTGGTGACCCACCTTCGTGTGAACATTCTTGACGGATGGCTCCAAGGAAATTGTTTAGTTTTCAGTTAAATGGTAGTGTCAAATTAGTACAGTTTACACGTCAATTCAACTTTTCATTATTCGTAACAAAATGTACTATTTCGCAACTATTTCAGCTGCAGTTTCAGTTTGAGAGACACTGACTGCGAAAAGGATCATTTGCTTAAGATGACATTGCGGTGTGTTTTTTTGTATTCTCTACGGTCCCTTTACTACCAGCAATGCTCATTTTTTGGGTTCCCTTTCATAAAATTTTATCTCACTTGAGGGCCATCGTGCGATAATAATACTGGTCATTGCTTGCCGTCTGTAACAGGTTAACTTGGAGCTTCTCAGTATTTGCAGGGAGCCCACTCAAAATTCGGCCTCCTTTTTAAGGAATAAAGGAGGATATTTCGATAATTTAAGGAGCATTTCAGGAGTTTTAAAATATGAGATTTTGGATTAAATTTGATGAATTCGAAAATTTTTTTGACTTTCCAAAGTCATATTAAGGATATATGAAGTAGATTTTTTGGTTCTTCTCAAAGAATATTCTTTGGAAAATATTTTCCGAATTTTTCACAAATATTTTATCGAAGATTTTTCCAAAAAATGTTTACTCTAGATAAGATACCCAACGTAACCTTTAGTTCACGTAGTTTGATTTAAAAAAAAAAAGCCTAGTTTCTTAATTTTTTGTCTTTTTTTTTTTGATTTTTTTGATTTCATCTTCTGATGATTTATTTAATTTACGTTCGCTAACTACAGCTGACGAAGTGTTATTACCATCATCAATTAACTTTTCGGCGACTTTTAACTTTAAAGTCTCCTCAGCTATTTCAGCTTCGATGCTTTGAATGATGGCCTCTTTCTTATGCTTTTCGTTTTTGTCTGACTCGTTTTGTTTCGATTTTGCTAATAACGCCTTTCGCTCTTTTTACTCGTCTTTTTCTACATCTAAATGTAAAAAATATCTTTTACTTTACTAGTGAGGTAAAGTGGCTATTCCCTCACTAGTGAAAACCTTTTCCCTCGCTCGTAAAGTAAAACGTTATACTTTACACGTGAAATAATTTGATATCTCGTATCACGATGAGTAAAAGTATCCGAGGGCTTCAGCCCGAGTCAACTCTACACTTGTCAAAATAACCGTTTCCAAAGCTTGTTGCTTAAAACCACACTTGTGAGTTCGGCTCGTTTCACAAAATTGATCCCTCATGTAATGAACTACCTCCGCAGCATCCAATGTAATCTACTATTACGGGCCGACGAGCAGAGGTCTAACAATTTTCGAATAATTGGAAAATCTTCCACTTTATAGTAGAAATAAGTCTAATTGGTTCCACTACTTTTTAGCGTTTAGAACGTGCTCTTTTATTTATTGCATTCGCTTTTCGTAATTAACAAAATGAAAAGACTATTTTTTGGGCTTTTTTGCTTTCTTCTTAAAAAAATTTTAATTGAAAATCGTAATGCGGAAAATAGTCGCCTCTTATTACTCCTTATTACGCACAATGGTCGCAACTCGGTGAAAAGTAAATGTTAAAGCATCTTCAAAATGTCTTCTCGGGCTTACTTTAAGAATATTTTTGATTTTTTTAAAAGGATCTCCAAATACTCCACAATGACATGTTACGACATTCTTTAGAATTTCCAGACCTTTACCAAATATACCGACCTGAAAGGAAAACGTCATCAACTCAGAGGCGACGTAACCTGTACCTCTGAGTTGATCACGTTGTCCCCTTATAATCAGACCTATCAGGCCCCTTATTTTAACGTATCTTAGTTAGTTCTATTTCACAACATGTTGAGTCTGAGCACGGAAAACGGAAATTTGTCGTTAGAACGAACTAAGATAATTTATCTTATAATACTATTCACATTTGAAACCATTGGTCTTATCGCGTTTTTGGGGGTTTTATCCGTACGTTGATGTACACTTTATTCGTATTTATTATGTTGCAAGTCGGGAAATATTTAAATAAGAAATAAAATTTTTACAAAATCTAGAAGTTCAACTTACATTTTGATACGTCGTATCTGAAACTAAAAAAGCACCACTGTGCCAATTCCGTCAACCACTGTATTCTGTTGCAAAAACTACACGACATGGGTCTAATTGGTAATGCATATGATCTCGTTAGGAGTTACTTGACTAAAGGGAGACAGTTCGTTAGTGTAGCCGCTGAGAGCACGCCAAAGGAGGTGATTTGTGGGGTCCTCCAAGGCTCTGCGTTATCATCTCTTTTGTTCATTTTATTTCTGTACGACTTGTTCGAGTTTAGGTTCAAGGGAACGCTTTATCTTTATCGAGAATAGTCTCTTTATTGTTAATGCTTCGAAGTCAAATTATGTGTTGTTCAATAGAAACCTTGTTGAATCGTCTAGATATTTCGAACTAGCCCTTGTACACCGCTTGTACACTTTGTTCATTCCTTGATAACACGATAACTCGAGAAATTTTCAATGGGTTTCCAAAAACTTTTTTTATTCGACGGGGAATTAAATTCCTGAGGTTAAGTTCGAAGATGGGTTATAAAGGACGGGTGATCTCTGAGATATTCCTAAAAGAATTTTTGTCTTGTCGCTTGATAACACGATAACTTGAGTAATTTTCAATGGATTTCAAAAAAATTTTTTTTAATCGACGGGGAATTGAATTCCTGAGGTTAAGTTCGAAGATGGGCTATGACGGTCGGGTGATCTTAGAGATATTCTTAAAAGAATTCTTGTCTTGTCGCTTGATAACACGATAACTTGAGTAATCCTCAACGGATTTCCAAAATAAAAAAAAACAGATTATCTGTCTAAATTGTAGTGTCCTTATCATACGGAGTAATTTTCGACTTTCCAAGAAAATTTTGTTTGATACAGTCCCTAAACTTTAAAAATATTTGATTTCAGTATATTTAGCTAATCCTTCTGTCACATCTTTTGACAGCTTTTTACGTTTTAGTACGTTTTCTCTCCCAGCAGCAAAAACCCTATCCCAGTACAAAAAGTATATCGAATGCCGCAAATGCATTTAAAAACGAACATTCGTTGAAATACTTTTTTATCACACCAAATCTTTATCATTTTATGCAAATATGTTCATCTTTATAATAACACAACATCGGTGATTTGCATGCAATTTAAACAAAACCAAATCAATTGTTCATGTGTTACATTTACATTATGGAAGAGGAATGTCTTATTCTTTATCCAAATTTGTGCACAGCTAACTTTCTTTGTTTAACAAGTGTAACTTTCTGCAATAAGTCACTAAATAAACATTTCGATAAACTACAAAATAATTCAAAAATATTGTATTGTGGCTTGCCTACGTCTACGATATGCAAATTTATTAAATTTTTGTGGACGAAAGAGCGACGCAATCTCAATAAACTAAACAGACATCTGAAACAAATTATGATCGGATCTACTACCCTCTCGTTTTCATATGTACGTTTTGTTCATTATTTCATTATTGTTCCTTGACATTAGAGATTTTTTTTTTTTTTTTTCATTGTGCAAAAGTCAACCGACAAGAGGACAGCGAATTATAAAACTTGTTCTTCAATTTGTAAATTTTAATTTAATTTTTGTGCTTTATTGTGACTTTGATATCAATTTCTATCAGTATTTTCGAAATTAGTTCAGCTAAATGCAAAGGAGTTGCGTGTTCAAATGTTGGATTTGTTGTATTAAATCAGTAAAAATGTTTTCTGTTTTGATCGTCTACAATCATTGTTTGGAATATTCTGTTTCGAATAGTTAACAATATTATTAACCAAGATGGCTCAGTATGTTTCTCAATTCGTCGGTCCGAAAATCAATAAATTGAAACAACTTTAAACATTTTGTGACCTTAACGCCATAATATCAGCTGTGGCTCAAAATATAAATACAAAAATCAAATTAGAATTTCTTACGTGTAGTCGAATTGACTTCAGACATAATTTTGTCATTTCGCTTGCACGTAAGGTGCGAGTTTTTTTAAAAGGAATTTTAACGTGATCTTATGTGTTTAAAGATTGAATTAATAGCTGATGTGTTATGTGACAATAAAGTCACGAAGCGTCGGAAAATGTTTCAATTTTGGATATTTTTGATCGACAAATCGAGAGACATGAAACCTCTAAAATGTGCAATAACTATTCGGTATAAGTATTACCGCTGTGCATTTTATATGTGATTATGATGGCCAATAATATTGATGATGTCTCTAATATCTGCAAGTTCGAACAAAACGCCTTTACGTTGCAGTTTGTAAATGGATGAATTCCCTAAGATGAAACAACACGCCTTTACGTTTCTCTTCGTAAATGGAATTGTACAAACGCCTTTATGTTACATTTCGTATAAGGATGAATTCCCAAGGATTGTACAAAAATACTTTACAGTAAAGGCTTTACGTTACATTTCGTAAAAGGATAAATTACTAATTGATAAGATTAACAATAAACAGATTATCATTAAGAAAAAAAAATTAACAAAATGTTTGTTAAATCCTAGCGATTTTTTGATTTTGATTTTTTGGTGAGATTTGGTGACATCACAAAAATTCGCATCACAAAGATCCGCACTGACTTAAAACACCTCTTTGTCTTATTTTGTCATAAATTGTTCACTCCTTTTATTTGATTGCAAAGAAATTTTCAGAACAAACAGAAAGATGCTTTAAAGAGGAGGTATTTCTTGTCTACCTCTTGAATAAAATTTAAACTCATGTGAATACGGCCGCAAAGCTCACAGTAGTTGAAATTTTCTAGATTAAAAGACTTTTTTAGCAAATAAATCTACTGAATTGACCCGATTTGCTCATCAATAAGGTATGCAACTAGTGTGTTTACGGCCCTCGCTTCGCTCTGGCCGCAAAGTTCACACTCGTTGATTTTTTTTCTAGCATAGACAGCAAGAAATCACTCATAGAAGTCTTTTCAGAACAAATCATAGATTATTGATCCATCATTTTCCATTAACGTTAACTTCGTTAGTAATTTCAGTTCTGTCGAAATTACTCCGTATGATAAGGAGACAGAGCCATCACAAATTTCATTCTTAGTCGAATAATTTTTTTTGTTGAGGATTATTCAAGCTATCGAGCAACAAGCAAGTCGAACTTTGATGTGAGACAAAATATTGCGTTGCGTGTTTCTGTCTTTTTTACCTATGCATAAAAAATGCATATAAATCGACGACATATTTTCATGGTCGGCAATTTTGTCAATTTTAATTTTGTTTACGAGATCCCAAAATTGTTTCTTCCCCCGAAGTAATCCATGAATCGTCTGTATTCAATTCTATTTGCATTCAATGCAACACTTTCAAAATGGATCTTATCGATATAATTTTAACATTTAATGAATTTTGTAGGCGGATTAGCTCAAAAAAGACAATTTTTCTTTTAAATAATTGCGCCAATATATTTCGTCTTTAGTTCAAACATTTAAAAAAAAGTCAAAAATGTAAAAACAACTGATTTTGTCATGCAAAAATATAGATAAAAATTGACAAAATTGCCGACCACGAAAATATGTCGTCGATTTATATGCATTTTTTATGCATAGGTAAAAAAGACAGAAACACGCAACGCAATATTTGTCTTACAAGCAAGTCGAACTTTGATGTGAGACAAAATATTGCGTTGCGTGTTTCTGTTTTTTTTTACCTATGCATAAAAAATGCATGTAAATCGACGACATATTTTCATGGTCGGCAATTTTGTCAATTTTAATTTTGTTTACGAGATCCCAAAATTGTTTCTTCCCCCGAAGTAATCCATGAATCGTCTGTATTCAATTCTATTTGCATTCAATGCAACACTTTCAAAATGGATCTTATCGATATAATTTTAACATTTAATGAATTTTGTAGGCGGATTAGCTCAAAAAAGACAATTTTTCTTTTAAATAATTGCGCCAATATATTTCGTCTTTAGTTCAAACATTTAAAAAAAAGTCAAAAATGTAAAAACAACTGATTTTGTCATGCAAAAATATAGATAAAAATTGACAAAATTGCCGACCACGAAAATATGTCGTCGATTTATATGCATTTTTTATGCATAGGTAAAAAAGACAGAAACACGCAACGCAATATTTGTCTTACAAGCAAGTCGAACTTTGATGTGAGACAAAATATTGCGTTGCGTGTTTCTGTTTTTTTTTACCTATGCATAAAAAATGCATGTAAATCGACGACATATTTTCATGGTCGGCAATTTTGTCAATTTTAATTTTGTTTACGAGATCCCAAAATTGTTTCTTCCCCCGAAGTAATCCATGAATCGTCTGTATTCAATTCTATTTGCATTCAATGCAACACTTTCAAAATGGATCTTATCGATATAATTTTAACATTTAATGAATTTTGTAGGCGGATTAGCTCAAAAAAGACAATTTTTCTTTTAAATAATTGCGCCAATATATTTCGTCTTTAGTTCAAACATTTAAAAAAAAGTCAAAAATGTAAAAACAACTGATTTTGTCATGCAAAATATAGATAAAAATTGACAAAATTGCCGACCACGAAAATATGTCGTCGATTTATATGCATTTTTTATGCATAGGTAAAAAAGACAGAAACACGCAACGCAATATTTGTCTTACAAGCAAGTCGAACTTTGATGTGAGACAAAATATTGCGTTGCCTGTTTCTGTCTTTTTTACCTATGCATAAAAATAGTCATTTGTGTACCTGTTTTGGACGATTGATTTTAGGCAATTTCGCGGATTGTAGACCGAACGAAGTGAGGTCTACAAGCGAAAGTGCCTTAAATCAACCGTCCCAAACAGGTGCACATGTGAGTTTTCATGCAGAGGGCCGGAAACCCGAGAAAATTCGAAAAATTGCCCTCATTTTCGGCCCCGAAGCATGAAAATGCATATAAATCGACGACATATTTTCATGGTCGGCAATTTTGTCAATTTTAATTTTGTTTACGAGATCCCAAAATTGTTTCTTCCCCGAAGTAATCCATGAATCGTCTGTATTCAATTCTATTTGCATTCAATGCAACACTTTCAAAATGGATCTTATCGATATAATTTTAACATTTAATGAATTTTGTAGGCGGATTAGCTCAAAAAAGACAATTTTTCTTTTAAATAATTGCGCCAATATATTTCGTCTTTAGTTCAAACATTTAAAAAAAAGTCAAAAATGTAAAAACAACTGATTTTGTCATGCAAAAATATAGATAAAAATTGACAAAATTGCCGACCACGAAAATATGTCGTCGATTTATATGCATTTTTTATGCATAGGTAAAAAAGACAGAAACACGCAACGCAATATTTGTCTTACAAGCAAGTCGAACTTTGATGTGAGACAAAATATTGCGTTGCGTGTTTCTGTCTTTTTTACCTATGCATAAAAAATGCATATAAATCGACGACATATTTTCATGGTCGGCAATTTTGTCAATTTTAATTTTGTTTACGAGATCCCAAAATTGTTTCTTCCCCCGAAGTAATCCATGAATCGTCTGTATTCAATTCTATTTGCATTCAATGCAACACTTTCAAAATGGATCTTATCGATATAATTTTAACATTTAATGAATTTTGTAGGCGGATTAGCTCAAAAAAGACAATTTTTCTTTTAAATAATTGCGCCAATATATTTCGTCTTTAGTTCAAACATTTAAAAAAAAGTCAAAAATGTAAAAACAACTGATTTTGTCATGCAAAAATATAGATAAAAATTGACAAAATTGCCGACCACGAAAGTATGTCGTCGATTTATATGCATTTTTTATGCATAGGTAAAAAAGACAGAAACACGCAACGCAATATTTGTCTTACAAGCAAGTCGAACTTTGATGTGAGACAAAATATTGCGTTGCGTGTTTCTGTCTTTTTTACCTATGCATAAAAAATGCATATAAATCGACGACATATTTTCATGGTCGGCAATTTTGTCAATTTTAATTTTGTTTACGAGATCCCAAAATTGTTTCTTCCCCCGAAGTAATCCATGAATCGTCTGTATTCAATTCTATTTGCATTCAATGCAACACTTTCAAAATGGATCTTATCGATATAATTTTAACATTTAATGAATTTTGTAGGCGGATTAGCTCAAAAAAGACAATTTTTCTTTTAAATAATTGCGCCAATATATTTCGTCTTTAGTTCAAACATTTAAAAAAAAGTCAAAAATGTAAAAACAACTGATTTTGTCATGCAAAAATATAGATAAAAATTGACAAAATTGCCGACCACGAAAATATGTCGTCGATTTATATGCATTTTTTATGCATAGGTAAAAAAGACAGAAACACGCAACGCAATATTTGTCTTACAAGCAAGTCGAACTTTGATGTGAGACAAAATATTGCGTTGCGTGTTTCTGTCTTTTTTACCTATGCATAAAAAATGCATATAAATCGACGACATATTTTCATGGTCGGCAATTTTGTCAATTTTAATTTTGTTTACGAGATCCCAAAATTGTTTCTTCCCCCGAAGTAATCCATGAATCGTCTGTATTCAATTCTATTTGCATTCAATGCAACACTTTCAAAATGGATCTTATCGATATAATTTTAACATTTAATGAATTTTGTAGGCGGATTAGCTCAAAAAAGACAATTTTTCTTTTAAATAATTGCGCCAATATATTTCGTCTTTAGTTCAAACATTTAAAAAAAAGTCAAAAATGTAAAAACAACTGATTTTGTCATGCAAAAATATAGATAAAAATTGACAAAATTGCCGACCACGAAAGTATGTCGTCGATTTATATGCATTTTTTATGCATAGGTAAAAAAGACAGAAACACGCAACGCAATATTTGTCTTACAAGCAAGTCGAACTTTGATGTGAGACAAAATATTGCGTTGCGTGTTTCTGTCTTTTTTACCTATGCATAAAAAATGCATATAAATCGACGACATATTTTCATGGTCGGCAATTTTGTCAATTTTAATTTTGTTTACGAGATCCCAAAATTGTTTCTTCCCCCGAAGTAATCCATGAATCGTCTGTATTCAATTCTATTTGCATTCAATGCAACACTTTCAAAATGGATCTTATCGATATAATTTTAACATTTAATGAATTTTGTAGGCGGATTAGCTCAAAAAAGACAATTTTTCTTTTAAATAATTGCGCCAATATATTTCGTCTTTAGTTCAAACATTTAAAAAAAAGTCAAAAATGTAAAAACAACTGATTTTGTCATGCAAAAATATAGATAAAAATTGACAAAATTGCCGACCACGAAAATATGTCGTCGATTTATATGCATTTTTTATGCATAGGTAAAAAAGACAGAAACACGCAACGCAATATTTGTCTTACAAGCAAGTCGAACTTTGATGTGAGACAAAATATTGCGTTGCGTGTTTCTGTCTTTTTTACCTATGCATAAAAAATGCATATAAATCGACGACATATTTTAGTGGTCGTCAATTTTGTCAATTTTTATCTATATTTTTGCATGACAAAATCAGTTGTTTTTACATTTTTGACTTTTTTTTTAAATGTTTGAACTAAAGACGAAATATATATTGGCATTTATTCCCTTGACTGAAAGTCATGGGTCTTACGGATGATAAACACTCTAAAATGTTTGTCACAAAATGTTCACTATGATTGAAAATACATGAATGTATGACCAAAAATCTTAAATACAGAAAATGTTTGTCACACTTTGTTCATTTTTTGATAACACGATAACTCGAGTAATTCTCAATGGATTTCCAATTTTTTTTTTATTCGACGGGGAATTAAATTCCTGAGGTTAAGTTCGAAGATGGGCTATGATGTACCGATGATCTTAAAGATATTCCCAAAAGAATTTTTGTCTCATTGCTTGATAACACGATAACTTGAGCAATCTTCAACTGAGTTCCAAATTATTTTTTTTATTTGACGAGGAATTAAATTCTTTAGGTTAAGTTCGAAGATAGGCTATAACAGACTGGGGAGCTCGGAGATATTCTCGAAAGAATTTTTGTCTTGTCTCTTGATAACAAGATAACTCGAGTAATTCTTAGTGGATTTCCAAAAACTTTTTTTTATCGAAGAGGAATTCAATTCCTCAGGTCAAGTTTGAAGATGGGCTATAACGGACCGGTGATCTTAAAGATATTCTTAATAGAATTTTTGGCTCGTCGCTTGATTCCACGATAACTTGAATAATCCTAAACGGATTTCCAAAAACTTCTTTTTAATCGACGGGGAATTCAATTCCTCACGTTAAGTTCAAAGATGGGCTATAATAGACCGGAGATCTCTGAGATATTCCCAAAAGAATTTTTGGGTCAACGTTTGATAACTTGAGTATTTCTCAACAGATTTCCAAAACTTTTTTTTAATCGAGAGGAATTAAATTCCTGAGGTTAAGTTTGAAGATGGCCAATAACGGACGAGTCACCTTAGAGCAGGTCTTAGAGATATTCCCAAAAGAATTTTCGTCTCGTCGGTCGCTTGATAGCACGATAGCTTGAATAATCCTCAACAAAAAAAATTATTCGACTAAGAATGAAATTTGTGATGGCTCTGTCTCCTTATCATACGGAGTAATTTCGACAGAACTGAAATTACTAACGAAGTTAACGTTAATGGAAAATGATGGATCAATAATCTATGATTTGTTCTGAAAAGACTTCTATGAGTGATTTCTTGCTGTCTATGCTAGAAAAAAAATCAACGAGTGTGAACTTTGCGGCCAGAGCGAAGCGAGGGCCGTAAACACACTAGTTGCATACCTTATTGATGAGCAAATCGGGTCAATTCAGTAGATTTATTTGCTAAAAAAGTCTTTTAATCTAGAAAATTTCAACTACTGTGAGCTTTGCGGCCGTATTCACATGAGTTTAAATTTTATTCAAGAGGTAGACAAGAAATACCTCCTCTTTAAAGCATCTTTCTGTTTGTTCTGAAAATTTCTTTGCAATCAAATAAAAGGAGTGAACAATTTATGACAAAATAAGACAAAGAGGTGTTTTAAGTCAGTGCGGATCTTTGTGATGCGAATTTTTGTGATGTCACCAAATCTCACCAAAAAATCAAAATCAAAAAATCGCTAGGATTTAACAAACATTTTGTTAATTTTTTTTTCTTAATGATAATCTGTTTATTGTTAATCTTATCAATTAGTAATTTATCCTTTTACGAAATGTAACGTAAAGCCTTTACTGTAAAGTATTTTTGTACAATCCTTGGGAATTCATCCTTATACGAAATGTAACATAAAGGCGTTTGTACAATTCCATTTACGAAGAGAAACGTAAAGGCGTGTTGTTTCATCTTAGGGAATTCATCCATTTACAAACTGCAACGTAAAGGCGTTTTGTTCGAACTTGCAGATATTAGAGACATCATCAATATTATTGGCCATCATAATCACATATAAAATGCACAGCGGTAATACTTATACCGAATAGTTATTGCACATTTTAGAGGTTTCATGTCTCTCGATTTGTCGATCAAAAATATCCAAAATTGAAACATTTTCCGACGCTTCGTGACTTTATTGTCACATAACACATCAGCTATTAATTCAATCTTTAAACACATAAGATCACGTTAAAATTCCTTTTAAAAAAACTCGCACCTTACGTGCAAGCGAAATGACAAAATTATGTCTGAAGTCAATTCGACTACACGTAAGAAATTCTAATTTGATTTTTGTATTTATATTTTGAGCCACAGCTGATATTATGGCGTTAAGGTCACAAAATGTTTAAAGTTGTTTCAATTTATTGATTTTCGGACCGACGAATTGAGAAACATACTGAGCCATCTTGGTTAATAATATTGTTAACTATTCGAAACAGAATATTCCAAACAATGATTGTAGACGATCAAAACAGAAAACATTTTTACTGATTTAATACAACAAATCCAACATTTGAACACGCAACTCCTTTGCATTTAGCTGAACTAATTTCGAAAATACTGATAGAAATTGATATCAAAGTCACAATAAAGCACAAAATTAAATTAAAATTTACAAATTGAAGAACAAGTTTTATAATTCGCTGTCCTCTTGTCGGTTGACTTTTGCACAATGAAAAAAAAAAAAATCTCTAATGTCAAGGAACAATAATGAAATAATGAACAAAACGTATGAAAACGAGAGGGTAGTAGATCCGATCATAATTTGTTTCAGATGTCTGTTTAGTTTATTGAGATTGCGTCGCTCTTTCGTCCACAAAAATTTAATAAATTTGCATATCGTAGACGTAGGCAAGCCACAATACAATATTTTTGAATTATTTTGTAGTTTATCGAAATGTTTATTTAGTGACTTATTGCAGAAAGTTACACTTGTTAAACAAAGAAAGAAAAACACAGTTAGCTGTGCACAAATTTGGATAAAGAATAAGACATTCCTCTTCCATAATGTAAATGTAACACATGAACAATTGATTTGGTTTTGTTTAAATTGCATGCAAATCACCGATGTTGTGTTATTATAAAGATGAACATATTTGTATAAAATGATAAAGATTTGGTGTGATAAAAAAGTATTTCAACGAATGTTCGTTTTTAAATGCATTTGCGGCATTCGATATACTTTTTGTACTGGGATAGGGTTTTTGCTGCTGGGAGAGAAAACGTACTAAAACGTAAAAAGCTGTCAAAAGATGTGACAGAAGGATTAGCTAAATATACTGAAACCAAATATTTTTAAAGTTTATGGACTGTAAGTACTGAAATAAATCGGGTTAAGTTGGTTAATGGAAAATACTGAAGTAATAATCTGTTATTTATTCCGAAAAGACTTTTATGTGTCATTTATTGTTGCCTATGCTAGAAAAAAAATCATCGAGTGTGAACTTTGCGGCCAGAGCGAAGCGAGGGCCGTAATCACACGAGTTACATACTTTATTCATGATCAAATGAGGCCGAGTTTCAGTAGATTTAATTGCTAAAAAAATTCTCATAATTTAGAAAATTTAAACGAACGTGAGCTTTACAGTCAGAGCAAAGCGAGGCCTTCCATATTTTTTTTTAATCGACTAGGACTGGAATACATGAGGCTTAGGTTAGTAAATGGAAAGTATTGGAGTAACAATCTAGACTTTATTTCGAAAAGATTTTTTTGAGTGATTTCGTGGTAGTTGTTTGTATACAAAAAATTGAACAAGTGTGGACTTTGCGGCCTGAGCGAAGCGAGGGCCGTAATCCACACGTTCAATACATAATCAAGAAATCTTTTCACCACCGCTTATAGCAGACAATGGGACTTTCTGAAAAAAATTTTGGAATATAATAAAGCGAATGCGCAATTTATACGAAAATAAGAAGCGCGCAGATTCTCGTGAATTTAAGATTTCGTAACTTGACAGTTGTCATCTTAAAAGTTACGAATCGTATGGACATTCGCATTAAGGTGACAACCCAGAGTGCAGATTTTCGTATTTTCGTAACTTTAAAGAATTCGTAACTTGACAATTCTTGTACGATTTTATACACCGCAACCGTCAAGTTACGAATATTTATTCAGTCAGTCAAGGGACCTGACCCACCCATAAGGTGGGGCCTAGTGAGTTACTTGAATCCAATCTGGAATTCAGCACCAAGAGGTGTTTTGAATGATTTGTTGTTACTCCAGAAAAGAGCATTACGTAATATTCACGGTTTGAAGTTCAGAGCTTCAGCGAAAGACTACTTTAACAGGTCGATCCTACCAATCGATTATTTTAATGCTCTTCAGACGGCATCGTTGGTTTTTTCCTTAAAGAACGATCTGATAAAGCACGATGTTGAAGTAAGACCGAATGGTGACGTCCACGATCACTTAACTAGGGGAAGAAATCTTCTTCATCCGTCATTTTCCCAAACCAGTTTTGGACAAAAGGCAGTAGAGATCCGTGGTTTCAGTTTTTTTAACAGTTTGCCATCGGCTTTGCGCGATTTGAATGGTATAAAGGCGTTCAAACGCCATCTGAAAAGTCATTTGTTCGGTATCTTCCGATCGCCTCATGAGTGGTTTTTCGGCAATCAACTGCAAAAGAAACTCAATTTTCTTTTCTTGATTTTTAACAATTTTTACTGTAACTTAAAACGTAAACATCTATAACATTATGGCCTATTAAAAATCCTTAACATTTTTCATTAGCACAATAATAAGAAGGAGAGATAAAAAAACGGTCGCTCGGTCGCGGCAAACAGAAACTTTTTACAAAATAGAATTTCCTTTTACGGTTGTTACAACTAAAAGTATTATCACAAGAAATAAAATTAAAAATCAAAATTTATGCGCAATTAGTGCTTCCAATTCAGACCGGTTCAGCCGGCTTACTGGCGACAGCGACATAATTGTTGTTTTAAATTCATCATCGCGGAATTAATTGAATTTCTTAAAAAAAGGTGAATCGGAAGATCATAAAACTCTTTATGAGTCAAATATGCTTTGAATTGCAGTTAGGGCTGTTGGTGTAACAGAACTGGTCGAATGGAAACCCATCTCCCACTCTTTCCTTTATTTACAAAAAAAAAACGTTCCAGCCCGACATATCCAACCAACATATCATCGACTCAAACGTAAACCTCTCCGGTTTTCTGTTCCGGTGTGCTTTTCTTCAAAGTCGACGGTGCCGACGAATTTCCTAAATTATTCTGCCGTCCTGGCACTGGCGATTTATTCGATGCGTCCGATATCGTTCGCATACGACCGACGTGCGGTGCAGCCGACAATGAACTGCTTTGCCGCGAAAGTGGGCGTCCCCTGATCCCGTCCACTTCGTCGTCCATTGTGTCGGATGGTATTTCGGTGATGATAACATTCGATGGAGTCGTTGGCGATGAATTCATCGGCATCGTTTGAATGGACACGGATACTTCGTGGCTGGGCGATGTGCCGTTCGTCACTTTCGGGAATAGAGTGACGCGCATCATGGACGGTGTGTTTGTAATTTCGGCAAAACTGCCACTAGATGTTACCGTTGGTATCACCACCGAGCGAGCGAGTTCGGCTGTGGTGGGACTGTTGGTGTTAAGGGTATTGTTCACCGAACCGGAATCCATTTCGTTTATGGGACTGAGCTGGAGAGTTGCTATTGGAAGGGTGTCGTCTTTCGTCGGTGTTGGATAGACACTCGCTCGGTGGCAAGTTTTCGAGTTGCAAGCGCAACGCTTTCTGCTATATTCAAAATGGAATGCTGGTTGTTGCTGGACTGGGACGATGGCGTTGGCATCAAATTGAATCGATTCTCTTTGTCATTTGAAACGTCTGGTGTAGGGATCCGGGACGGTTTTTCTGTGGTGGCTGTCGAGAGTGCTCCGTTCAGATTTAATTTGGAATCTGTTCGAAGAGAGATACAAGTAAAATGACTGGTGTTCTGGGGGTATAAATTGTCATCATTCACTCACTTTGCTTCAAAAAACTGTCGCTGTTGTCGATCCGATTTCCGACTCACAAATTTCTCGTACAAACTCATTTTATGCGCAGGCGGTTGAGTAGTCTGTCCTGGTAAACCGCCTCGGGATTAGCATAAACCGAGTTGTTACGGTTTCGCTTGAATACGCCACCGGACGAATAGGCTGTCGACGAGCTCCGCACTGAACCCATGCGAGATATTTGTCGACTGAACCAATTCTTTCTACGCTCCACCATTGGAGTATCGACACTTTCCTGTGAACGCAATAAATCATAAATTAGGGGTAAGAAAAACACTTCGGCTATACTGTCCACTTACATAGTCTGCATACACGTCCTCACCACCCTTCGCTGTCGAAATATTGGCATAGAGTGCATCGTTTGCTTCACTTTGTAGTGTTCGGCTGATCCTTTCGGTTCATGTTTGCGATAATGTTCGGAACAACAGTGTACGGCAGCTCTTTGGGCACTATTTCGTCCCAATACTGATCGCGTAGAAGCTCCGGATGCT